>NW_006400011.1:71623-87389 GCF_000299155.1 Elephantulus edwardii
CTGTGCTAATGGCTAGGATGTCACTTTAAAGTCTAAAATTAATATGATCCAGGCTCTTGCTTCCTGTGCAAGTTGGACAATGATTAAGGAAGACTGGAGAAGAATTTTGTTTTTCAAAGAGAGTTCAGAATGGCTTATAAACTGCCAAAAGAAAAAACAAGTCTGGCTTGGAAGAAGTTTGACTTGGAAGGTGTTCTTTAGAGGCAAGGTAGGTGAACCTTTTCTCATGTGGGGGATGTGTGTTTGTGTGAATTCTGGGGAAGGAAGCCAAGGGGGATCAAAAACTCTTGTGCTCTGAAAGGTAAGAGTGAGATAGAGACAGGAAGATTCAACAAAATAGAGTTATACGGTGATTCAGTGGTAAGAACAAATGTCTCATATAACTCGATCTTCTTAGTAACTTTCTGAGAAGAGTAGTTTAATAACATCAAATGTTCGAAAGAAAAGAAAGACTCCGCTTCGCTTTCAGGTCAAGGAAAAGGTTACTGTATATAGACCATTGTCTAGGAATACAAGAAGTATTCCCTAAAGAAGACTAAAGCATTTTGAAAAGCTTCATACCTTAGGCACCTGCCCAAATGTTAGGTGACCTGTATATTTAATTATTAAAAAATAGTTACTAAAGCACAAATTTCTGAATGCTGACATTCACAAATAAATGCAAAGCATTATGTTGTAACACCTTTACTCCTAGACAGATATTATACACAATATATATTTTATCACAATGTTTCTATGCTTATGCCAGTGTAGATGACCAGGGCCTGTTGGGTCGATGCAGGAAGGGAATGCCATGTCTATGTAGCTTGGGCTTGCCAGGTATATTCTGAAGGTTAGAATGCCGGGTCTATGGGGCCAGGGTTGTTGGGGGAATTCAGATGATGGAATTGCTGGATCTAGGTGGCCTAGACTTGCTGTGTCTTTGTGGAAAATGAGAATGCCAAGTTTAGAATTCCCAGACTTGGGAAGAATTCAGATAATGAGAATGCTGGGTCTGTGAAAGCTCCAGCCACATAGACTGAGCATTCTCGCTGTTAGAATAGAATTGGCAAACCCAGGCCACGTAGAAATGCCATTCTCCTTGTCCGCATAGAACTGGCAGGCCCCTACCATCTAACCAGGCATTCCTGTTGTCCACATACACGCAACAAGTCCCAATTGTGTAGACATGGCATTCCTGTTTTCAGAATATTGTGTACCGTAGTCAGAATCGGCCATAACTGACCTTCCCAGAGTGTTTTCAGAGGCAGTTAATCGCATGTGAAGTGGTTGCCCATTCTTATCCCCAAAAGCAGTTGGTGGCCTAGAACCATGGACCTTGGCAGCTCAGCTTTTTGTCACTAGGTTATCTTGCCATTAGCTTGTAGATACAGCTTTCCCATTGTCTGGATACAGTCAGCAGCCTGTGGCATTCTTATGGCCCACATGGACACTACAAACTCCAGCCGTGTAGACCTGGCATTCCCATTACCTCAATACACCCAACAAACCATCTATCATGATATTACGTACAGGTATAGTGGTAAGAATCTTTGGGTTTTTGACACTTAGATGCAATCTATATTGAAGGCTATATTTTTTTAAATCTTCTGCAACAAGTACTTCAAGTCCTCCTCACTTTCAGCAAGGAAGGTTGGGTCATCTGCAAAATGAAGGTTGTTGACAAGTCTTCCTCCAATCCTGATGCCACGTTCCTCTTCATAGAGTCCATCTTCTCAAATAATGTGTGCGGCATATGGATAGATAGGTTTGGAGAGAGAATACAACACTTTCACACTCTCTTCTTAACGGAAGCCCGAGGGGTGATTCTCCCTACACAAGTCCCGATGTACTAGGACATCACTGCTCCCTCACATGTACTAATGAACATATTAAATGCCTTTTGCTAGAATTCTTTCTTCTAGGGTGATGCAAGAAAGAACAGATTCTTTTATGTAGGTCCTTGTTCCTCTTTTTAAGTGAAGAATCAGAAAAAATTTGCCTGTGTATTTATAAAAGAAGTACAATTTCTTTCTTGACTTGTCTCTCCCACCATTTTTAAAGAAAGATAAAAATTTGTGGTCTTTGCCAAGAATAATTATCCTCTCCCTTTCTCATTGCCAAGTTAGGATCACGTGGTAGCATCTTGTCTGTCTTTCTCCCGCAGAGCCACTTGTGGTTTTAATCTGCCAGTGAAGTGTGGCCTTTGAGTTAGCAGTGCAACTCCTTATGGACTAGGGCTCCAAAGCTCCCTAATTATTCTTTGGAAAGTACATAACTATCTCTAAGACAGAGATAAGATGAGCTCTCCAGATTTATAACTTCTGGCAAGTCTGTGTGGTCCTGGGTCTCATCCTCCCTTGTAATGTAAACACACACTGTGGATACTGTGGGGCTGGTAAATATCTCCAGATGGTCTTTCACTATCTAATTAGTAATAAATTAGCTTCCAAGCTTGTAATTCTATCCAGTATCAAATTTCAGTAACATTTGGTCAGAAAATGAACTTCAAAAGCATCAAAATAGTTCCCTATAGCCCCTTGTCCACATATTAGTTAAATTGTATTTTTAAAAATTATATAGAAATGTTCACTCTCACTGGATTGCCTTTTAACTACTTTCTGAAAAATATATCTAGAATTATCTTTCAAACTTATAATTTTTATATTATCCTTGTACAAAAAGGTTACTAAATATGGATTAAAATTCATGTTTAACCATGGCATTTCTAATAATTCATAAATTACATTATTATTTCCAAGTTAATCACAACATGTCAATAATATGAGAGAGTTTTTAGGGCCTTATATTTAAACTAAAAACTTCTTTGATAATATTCTTTAGGAAAGAAATATTTTACCTCAATTTTGAAATATACAATAATTGTCTAACTATTAATATCAAGAGATAATGTTGAGGGAAGAAATTTAAGGTATACAAAAGGCAATATGAAAAAATAGGATATGACAAAATACCAATTGACATATTTTAACAAGTGGATATAATATTGGAAGTGTATGTTCATTTGTCTATGCCAAGAAATGTGGAAAGAAGTCAGTTACCTAGCAATCTGACTAGAAGAGATCTCTTCCAAAGAAACAATCCTACTGAATGCAGGAATTACCAAATGGTCCATTGACTTTGAAATTACGTGCTATACATCAGAAAGCTGGACAACGCCTAGGGATGATATAAGGATAATTGTTGCCTTTGAGTTATGGTGCTAGAGAAAAATAGTGAATACACCATAGACTGCTAGGAGAACAAACAGGTTTTTCCTTGAGAGGGTGAAACCAGGATGCTCTTTGAAAGCAATGATTCTGAAGCTTCATCTGACATACTTTGGATATGTTGCAAGGAGGGACCAGTCCTTGGAGAGGGATGTCATGCTTGGCAGGATGGAGGGAAAGCACAAGATAGGAAGAACCTTGATGATATGGATTGATTCAGTGACTGGGGTAATAGGGATGGGTGTGTCAGAGATAAAAAGGTTGGCTCAGGGAAGAGCAGAGTTCAGAACTGTTGTACATAGGGTCATTATGAGTCACAGATGACTTTGCACATAACAACAACAGCAACAACCAACATTACTAAAAAACATGAGAAGCTAAAATTGAACAAAATTTTAAAATGAATGCAAAATCACATTAACAATTAACTTCCATGAATTCAAGCCATATTCATAAGAGGATAAGGGAGAAGGGAAATTACTATTGGTGTCAGACATATCTCCACTAAAAGTATAGGAAACTAGAAACTTGTTCACTGTGTTTTCTTGACAATGTAAAAACAAATCAATTGAATAAATCATGACTTACTGATAGTACTATGAAGAATGAAAATTCCAGAAAACAAGTTTGTCTTGAAAACAAGTACAGTCAGGGCCCTCCTTAGAGGTGAGTATGGTAAAACTTTTTCTCATGTGTTTTGGGCATAATATTAGAACGGATCAGTCTATTAGATTGCATATAGGGACAAATCAGCAAGATGGAGGTCTTCATGACTCTAGGCTACCCCATCCAGTACCTTCTTTGCATCTTATCCATACATCTGTGCATGTTAGGCCAGCAGTGTTGATGGAATATGCCCAAACTTACAGTATTTTCATTGGTGCATGCCTCCAAATGTAAATCTCTTCAATCCAAAATCCAAAGAGAATCTACAAATCTATCCACATGCAAATCTCCTCAAAGTACTGTTTGGGCTTAACCTTCCCCCAGGCTAAGCCTCATGCCCTCTACGTCTACTGCTTCCAACAAGCATTTCCCCAGGGCAGATCTTCCCCTTTTTGTATATCCACTCAGCACTAAATGAAGGCAGGCTTTCTTTCCTCCTCTAAATGCAATATATCCCTACCAATATTGCATCCAGTAGTCAAGGTAGGAGCGTGGTGGTAGGAGTGCAGGAATCGTGGCAAGCTTTTGGAGTCAACTGCTTTTCCGGGAATGTGTTTGACGTGCAGTTTTGTTCTGTCCCTGGAGTGAGGCTAGCCAGCCTGCGCCTAGGTTTTGAACCAGGAGGCAGCCTTAAGCCCAAGGCAGCTGGGAAGAAGTGGCCATGTTGTTCCTGGTTTGGCCAGCTCCTCTCAGGCTCTTGGGAAGCTCTCCTTGCCAGAAGGCAGGAGCGTGGTGGTGGGAGTGCAGGAACCATGGCAAGCTTTTGAAGTTGACTGCTATTCCGGGAATGTGTTTGAAGCTGTGCTACCAAGCCGAAGGTGGGTGATTGTCATCTGTGACCCTCAGCCAGGTTCAAATTGTCTTCCTGTCAAACATTCTTCTAGGTGGTATAGCACTGGTCTGTGTGTTGCTGTACAGAGGTAACTCATGGTTGCTGTGATGCTGAAGCCTGTGACAGTGATGTGCCAGTCGTGGTAATGGGCACCCATGGTGGACAATGTTGGCTGGAGCTTCTCGACTAAATCAAGCCTGGAAGCAGGAGTGGCATCCACTTCCAAAATGGCTTGCCTCCGGAAACTCTATGTACGAACAGTGCTCAGGCTGTTTGTTCATAGGGTTGCTAGGAGTCGTCTACGACTCGACGGCATTAAACAACAACAACAATATTTGGTATTGTGTCTTTAAATTACCGTAGTGATAGTTTAAATCTGCAGCTGGCCTGGAGATTCCTGTGCAGTGATTTCCCTCTAGAAGTTGGTTTCTCACATCTTGATGAGAATCATGTAGGAAAGTTCAGGGTTTGTGTTGGTTTGTATTTGGTTTGTGATATTGGTGGGGTTTTTTTTTCCCCCTCACAAACAAGGTGTCTGCTGGCTCTTAGCCAGCAAGCATCTTTGTTGTTGTTGTTGTTGTTGTTGTTGTTGTTATGTGCCGTTGAGTTGCTTGCAACTCATAGTGACCCTATGAGAAAGAGCCCTTAACACTGCTCTATCCTGTGCCAACCTCGCCGTCTCCAACACCCTCATTCCCACCACCCCAAGCACAGAATCGATTCATCTCATAGAGGGTCTTCCTCTCCTGGGCTGTCCATCTACTCTCCCTAACATGATGTCTCTCTCCAAGGACCAGTCCCTCCTTGCAATATGCCCAAAATATGTCAGACGAAGCATCAGAATCCTTGACTCCAAGGAGCATTCATCCTAGGGCCAAATTTATTAATGTGAGGACGAACATTCTTTATGTATACAACAGCCATTTGTCTATTTGCTGTACTGAAAAACTTGAAGTTGCTGTGATGCTGAACACTGTGCCATAGTTGTGTCAAGTACCATAATGGTTGCCCATCATGAACAGTGTTTGGTGAAGCTTTGAGATTGATTCAGGTTTGGAAGCAGGAGTGGCATCTACTTCCTAAACCAGATACCTCCGGAAACTCTATAAACTCTATAAACATTAAGAAACTATGTTATATTGAGAACAGAGTTCAGGTCTTTAATTCATAGAGTCACTGATAAGGGAGACTACTGTTATACTTTGGAGAAGCATTCTTCTATTTTGTACATCACTCTGTCAATTTTCTGTACTGAAGTAATCTAGGATTGCTGTGATGCTGAACCTTGTGCCATTGGGGAGTCTCATGCTATAATGGTTTCCCAATGTGTACAGTGTTTGGTGGAACTCCCAGGTGTAAAACAGGTTTGGAAGCAAGAGTGACATCTACTTCTTAAACAACATGTCTATGGAAACTCTATAAACTTGGAGAAATGATGATAGTCATAGAAAGGAATTAGATCTTATGTTCATAAAGTCACTATGAGTATGCTTGACTCGACAGCAATATTTATTATGGTTGTTAGGTGAGGTTGAGTCAAATAAGACTCATAGCAACCCTATGAACAATGAACGTGAATCCTATCTTATCCTGTGTCATCCTTACACTTCCTGACACACTACAGCTCATTGTAGCAGTCACGGTGTCAATCAGCCTGGTCAAGGGTCTTTCTCTTCTCTGCCAACCCCCCACCCTTCCAAGGATATTTCACTCTACAAGGTATAACCCCTTCTAGAAACATGCATGAATGAAGTATACAAGACAAAGCATCGTCATTTTTTGCCTCCAAAGAGGACTCTGGCTGCACCTTTTCTAAGACAATTTGTTCTTTGGCAGCCTATGAAATGTTTAGTGCTCTTCTCCAATACCACAGCTCGAAGGCAATAATTCTTTTTATGTCATCCTTAGTCATTGCCAAGCACTCAGATGCATAGCAAGTGATTGGAACGATCATGGCCTGAATCAGATGCAATTTGGTTCTCAAAATGACAACATTACTCCTCAATAATTTGGAAAGGTCCCTATGACGAATGTTATATTTGGAAAGAAAAACAGAAAAAATAACTATTTCATCTGCAACTCGATGGCACTTAACAACAATAATATCAAGATAGAGAGATCAGCTGGCCCAGTGGACAGAAAACGATGCTACCAAGCCAAAGGTGGGTGACTTTTAATCCGCGGCCCTTGGGGCTGTCTTTCATTGTTTTTGTTCAGACATTCTTCTAGGTCATATAGCCCTGGTGTACAAGTTGCTGTACCTCGGTCACTTGTGGTTGCTCTGAAGCTGAACACTGTGACACTGATGTGTCAAATGCGTTAATGGCTGGTTACCTAATGCAGACAGAGTGGGGTGAGATCCCCGATTAAAACAAGCTTGGAAGGAGGAGTGGCATCCACTTCCATAATAGCTTGCCTCCAGAAACCCTATGAACCTGGAGAGAGGATGAAAGGCACCCAAGTGTCAGAGGACTCTCCTTCATAGGGTCGCTAAGAGTCGCCTGTGACTCGACGGCACTTAACAACAATACATGATTATAGAAATTTCTTAGCACAGAGCATACTTAAGACTTTAAACAATCCCACTAAATAGAAAAGTTAGTATTAAAATGGCCCTAAAAAGATTCTAGATTTTGAAAATCCACGAGCAATTATCCCTAATGAAAGGACAAGTCTCACTCAATGATACTTTCCTCATTTTAGTGAAGCTTCACCTGTATTAATTGAATTACTAGTAATTCAGATGTCAATATCTAACTGTGATTATTTGATTTCTTTTTTCCTCTTAATTTCATGTTACCTCTAAATTATTTGGCGTATATTGTATTGATTTGTACATCATCCTTAAATTTTATTTGTCTCTAGCTGTTGTTGTTGTTGTTATGTGCCGTCAAGTCGTTTTCGACTCATAGCGACCAGTATGCACAACAGCCCTAAACCCTGCTCTAGCCTGCGCCAACCGCACTGCCTCTTACACACCCATCCCGATTACCCCAGTCACCGAATCAATCCATCTCATAGAGGGTCTTCCACTCCTGCGCTGTCCCTCCACCATCCCAAGCATGATGTCCCTCTCCAAGGACCCGTCCCCCCTGGCAACATGTCCAAAGTATGTCAGACGAAGCCCCAGAATCCTTGCCTCCAAGGAGTAGCTTGGTTTAATCCTCTCCAAGATGAATCTGTTTGTTTTCCTGGCAGTCCATGGTACATTCAGTACTCTTCTCCAGCACCACAGCTCAAAAGCATCCACTCTCCTTCTGTCCTCCCTAGTCATTTTCCAACTCTCTGATGCATACCAAGCGATTGCAAAGACCATGGCCTGTATCAGGCGCACCTTAGTCTCCAGAGAGACACCGTTGCTCCTGAGTACTTTAGAGAGGTCCCTAACAGCAGACTTTCCCATCATGATACGCTTTTTGATTTCCTGACTGCTGGTGCCAAGAGTGTTGACTGTGGAGCCAAGCAAACTGAAGCTGTGAACAATCTCAATCTCTTCGCCATCCATCCTGACGCTGCCAATTGGTCCAGTGGTGAGAATCTTTGTCTTCTTGACATTGAGCCTCAGTCCATACTGAAGGCTGTAGTCCTTGACCCTTCACAGCAAGTACATGAGGTCCTCCTCCGTTTCAGCAAGCAGGGTTGTGTCATCTGCATAACGCAGGTTGTTAATAGATCTTCCACCAATTCTGATGCCACAATTCTCCTGATAGAGCCCAGCCTCTCGGATAATCTGCTCTGCACACATGTTGAAAATGTATGGAGACAGGATGCATCTCTGGCGTACACCCTTCCCAATTTTGAACCATGCAGTGTTGCCCTGCTCTGTTCTGACTACTGCCTCTTGGTCCAAGTATAGGTTTCGCATTAGCACAATTAAGTGTTCTGGGATTCCCATTCTTCTCAGTCAGCCACAGTTTGTTATGATACACACATTCAAATGCCTTTGCATAATCAATGAAACACAGATAGACATTCTTCTGGCATTCTCTGCTTTCAGCCAAGATCCATCTAACATCAGCAACAATATCTTTAGTACCACGACCCCTTCTAAACGCAGTCCTGACTTCCGGCAGTTCTCTGCTGATGTTCTGTTCTAATCATTTCTGGATAATCTTCAGTAGAATCTTGCTTGTATGTGAAATTAATGACACTGTACTGTAGTTTCCACACTCAGTTGGGTCACCTTTCTTTGGAATGGGAACAAATACAGATCTCTTCTTTCTGGCCCGGTGCGCAGCTTCCCAGCTTCTCTTCCGCCCAGGAGCACGTTCTCCCGCAGGTCCCTCTGTGCACCTGAAAGATGCCTCTTTGCTATTATCCGAGGTGACCTTGCCCGGTGGGCAGCTTCCCGGCTTCCCTTCTGCCCAGGAGCACGTTCTCCTGCCGGTCCCTCTCTTTGACAAAAGGAAAATAACTTAAAAATTGATTCTAATTACCGGCTCTTCAACCCACAGAGAATTAGGAGCCTAATAATTTCAAGCTTTAAACCCAATGCTGAGTCAGTTATTACTGAGTTTCAACTCCGTGGCAAAACATGTGCATTTTTATTTTTTAAAATAGATTGATGACGTTTAAGAACAAACTCATATAAAACTAGTTTCTAAATTACTTCCTGAATAATTTTCACACATGAGGTTAAATATACCGCTCTTGTTCTGCAGTTCTGGAGAGGCATCAATATAGATTCAAACAGCAAGACCCGGTCTCCCAAAAGGTAAACTACATGCTATGAAGTCGATTTAGAAGCATTGTAAGCCCACACTTTCAAAGTAGATCCATGTTTCACAAGAACCACTGTATTTTTAAAAAGTAAATCACTAGTTCCTTTTTCCTAGCCACTGGTGGACACAGTTGATATTTTTGCTATTCAATTAGCATCCAAGCATGTAGCCTACTTGTTGTTGTTGTTATGTGCCATTGAGTCACTTGCAACTCATGTGACCCTATTTACAACAGTCCTAAACTCCGCTCTGTCCTGTGCCAATTGCAATCTCTCCAGTACACCCATCCCGATTACCCCAGTCACTGAATCAATCCACCTCATAGAGGGTCTTTCCCTCCTGCGCTGTCCCTCCACCCTCCCAAGCATGATGTCCCTCTCCAAGGATAGGTACCTCCTTACAACATGTCCAAAGTATGTCAGACGAAGCCCCAGAATCCTTGCCTCAAAGGAGCAGCCTAGTTTAACCTTTTCCAGGATGAATCTGTTTTCTTAGCAGTTCATGGTACACTCAACACTCTTCTTTCTCCAGCACCACAGCTCAAAGGCATTCATTCTCCTTCTATGCTCCCTCGAGTAATCTAATATTATTTCTGTGTGCTGTTGAGTAGAACCAATGCATAATTGACCCTATAGTGGGTTCAGAGGCGGTAAATCACATGGAAGGAGATTGTCCATCATCTTCTGCATAGAAGCTGGTAGATTGGAAACATATGCCTCTGGGATTATAGAAAAACTTCTTACCATGTGGCCACCAGAGTTTTCTCCCAGAGAATCTGGGAAGGAAAAAGCAGAGAAGAAACTGGAGGGAAATAACTATGATCACCAGCTTTGGACAAGTAAAGTAGAACTTAAAATACGCATACACAGTAAAGAAAAGTGCATCAGAAATTCCAATAATAAGAAAAAAATCCACCACAAATGTGTGTGTGTGTGTGTGTGTGTGTTTGTACACAATCATACAAATAATCACACGCTTTTTAAAATTGGAATTTTTGTTTTTGTTTTGGGGTTTTTTTTAAGTGTTTAATAGTGATTGACAGCAAGATACCTTGACACAATTTGTGTAAGGATGGGGTCAAGTGAACCCGAGATGATGAAGTTGGCACAGGATAGAATAAGGTTCAAATTTGTGCTTCATAGTGTCACTATGAGTCAAGGGTGACTTGATGACATTTAACAACAAAAACAATAAAGTAATAGTTTTTACTTAATCATGATTTACACATTAATGAGATGAATAATAGTATTCATGAGCTAAGAGATTTGCTACTCTGATATCTTTGAACATTTAAAATTTGTTTTCAAGTAACTATATTTACAAAAAGAACATATTTAGTATTTTTGTATTTAAAATTATCAACTACCTAGATAACATGCCTCTAGAAACTATGAACTTTGATAAATGTTGATAGTTGTAGAGGGGCTTCAGGCTTTTTGTGCATAGAGTCACTATGAGTCATGCTCGTCTTGAAGGCGATCAACAGTAAAAACAATATATTTAGTATTTTTTTATTTTAAATTATTTGCTTCTTGTAACTAAGCCTTGCCTTTTTAAACTTATTATCTCATTTTTCGAGTGTATCAAACCTAAAATT
Source organism: Elephantulus edwardii (assembly GCF_000299155.1). Classification (NCBI taxonomy): domain Eukaryota; kingdom Metazoa; phylum Chordata; class Mammalia; order Macroscelidea; family Macroscelididae; genus Elephantulus; species Elephantulus edwardii. The sequence goes on from NW_006400011.1 coordinate 82,649, forward strand.
CTAAGAATACAGGCGAAGAAGAATTTTAGGAAATTCACTATGATTTTTTTATGCCTCATTCATAGAAACTATTAGTTGCATATTAGCAGTCTTAGTGTTCACTTTTTCTCTCTTTTTAATATATTTATTACACACATTTTAGGTAATTCCGTATTAATCACCTGTGCATCAACTCTGCCTTTACACACTGTGACTTTTTATCATCATTCAATTAAAATTAAAATGTAATTTATGAATTGATAAAATTAAATATTGAGTGGCCATTTGGAAAATATAATGTTAAAGACCAAAAAAGAGATAAGGAAGTAATTTTTTGACCTAAAATATATGCTTTCTGTGCCCCATTTTTTGTTTATGATTAATAAAACTTGTTATTATTTTAAATTCACTTTTGAAATAGTTAAGAAATTACTAAAATTTGGAACTGTAACTTCAAAGTTAGAGTTTTCTGGTGGATACTGGCACCATCCCAGTGTTTCTGAGCATACAAATCTTAACAAGATTTATTTCTTTAATTTTCACTTGATTAATTTGGTGGATGGTGAATTTGAACTGATGACCTTCTGTTTACACATAATTACTAACAAAATCCACTATGTAACCAGGAATACTGGAAATCGAAAAGCACTATTTATTTTAAACAACTCTTTGCATTAAGTTTTTATTATATTCTCAGCATGTTTGTTATGATAGGTATTTATGTGCTTATTATATCTTTACCCTAATTTATTTGCAAGCAGTTGAATCTAAGAGATTTTAAGTGATACATTAGTTTTACTCCAGAAAAACTGTAGAAGACTCATACAGAAAACACAACATTTCTATCAACTTTTATTTCAAGAGTCAGTCAGCAAGATTGAGCAGTGATTCTTCAGTACCATTTAAATCAGGATACTTTAGTCACAAAAATGTTTACAATGTTGTCAGTCAACATAGCAATTATGAATGGTTCAGAGCCGGCCCAAGACTGATTTGTCACAAAAGTGTTTCAAAACTTTAAGAGAAAAAAAGCTCTGCAATTAAAGAGTACTCTTTTAACAGAAAAGTGTGTTTATTTAGAATTTTATAAATAATAACCCTTATATAATGATTTGTTACTGAAAGTCTTGGAGCAAGTGGTCAGGTGTTCTGTATAAATGATTTGTCAAAAGTAATTGGTGGGCTATGTTACCTTAAAAAGGTAGTTATTTCACTGGTGAATGAGAGATAAAGCATATGTGGGTTGTTTTATTTCTTAGTATGTTGAGGGGAGGAGAGATGGCACATAGATTACATAACTTCCTTATATATTCACAACTGTAATTTTAATTGGATTGGTGATATTATTCATTTTTATAGTTCTTTGAAAAGTGTCTGAGGTTTTTAAGGCTGTAGTTTGATATGCCTCCACATTAGAACTGACTCAATGCAGACACTCCTGAGGGTTTTCAGAGGCTGTAATTAGCTCAAGAAGAGATTGACCATCTTAATTTTAGGGAGCATCTGGTGGATTCAAACCACGTGCCTTTGAACTGGCAACTCAACTCCTAACCACTAAGTCACCAGAGCTCCCCAAACTGCTACAAAGCAAATGAGATTATAACTTTCTATAGTGTCTGTTGTTACAAAAAAATCCCATTTTCAATTATGAAAAATACTTTTTAAATAGCATTTCTTATGTTTTAAACCAGATTGGTTTACCCAAAACATACCCATTTTGTCATGCATCATTTCTGGAGCCTGTGAAATAATGTTCATCACCATCACTTTTACTTGTTGAACGAATGTCTCCTAGTCATTGAAGAGTCTTCTAGCTTTCCCTGCCATAGAGAAAGGCTAAATAAGGATTCTGTGCATCTGCTCCAACCTACTGCACATGTAAGTTGAAGATCTACTTAGAATTAAAGATATTCTTAGGAACAGTTATAGTTTGTCTCTTGGGAGCTAGCTGTATTGTCAAACAGAACATATGAACTGTGGATACCATTGGAATTCTGGATCATAAGATATTATATTTACCCATTTTTTTCTGTTGTAGTCAATTTACATTTTAATATTGTCTTTTTGTATATATGAAGTTCCTCTTCAGAGGTGAATTTCTCAGGAATATATGTTCAGCAATCTGATTTATTCTGTCTCTTAAAAATTGTTCTCCTAGAGTATCAGAGAGTTGCCAATGGTGGATGACTGACCACTAAAGATTGTCCGCTTGAACCACCCTGAGGTCACAAAAACACATCTTGGCAATCAGTTTCTATAAAGGTTACAACCAAGAAACTCTGAGAATTTCTTCTGTCAAACACTTGGTGTTGACATGTTGAGATTGACTTGACAGTTAAAGTCAGACAGAAACTGGAATGATGTTGCTTAAAGCCAATGAACAGTAATGATGCTGACAGTAGACAAGGAGCAGCAAGGATAAGTTATTTTCTTGAGTCTTCATGGGAGCATCACCCTGCATACACTCTGGTTTTGTGCTTCTAGCCCTCCAAAAGCATGAAATGAATTCATTTGTTTTATGTTTCCCTGTTCTTGTTTCTATGTTACTAGGAAACATAGGAACAAACTACGGCAATTTAAGGTATTTTGAAGTTGTCAATGAATAGTACTGGCCTTGAACATTATTGCTTTTATTTATTCACCCTTGTCTCCTAGTATATGAATGACCCCACTGCTTTCACAAACATCTATACCTGTTGATTAGTCTAATTGTGATATATTTTCAAAGTCATGGGAGGAAAATGATAAATAACTATTTAAATAACTAATTTGTATTCTGGCCCAGTTCCTAGGGAGTTGGATGTTAACCCAAGGGTCAACTCTTGAAACCACCAGCATCTCAGTGGGAAAAAACTGAGCAATCTTCTTTTTCGCAATATACAAATTCAAAAAGCCACTGCAAGATCAGCTATTAATCAATTCCACCTCAATGGTGATAATCAATTCCACCTCAATGGTGATAATCAATTCCACCTCAATGGTGATAATGTTTTTGTTTTATTTATATCTGATATTTAAAATATGATTATTTGTCAATTATATATCTTGGTATTCAACTCTCTATTAAGGACTTTTATCCCTTTTGTGACTGATAGGCAACATCTTGATAGATGGAGAAAAGATTGAAACTGTCAATGACTTCATCTTATTGAATCCACAATCAATACACTTTGTACTAGCAGTCAGGAGATCAGGAGACATATTGCACTGGGAAGGTCTACAGTCATGAATCTCTTCAAATCATTGAGGAGCAATAATGTTAGTTTGAGGACTAAGGTGGACCTGATTCTGATCATGTCTTTTTTAGTTACTTGCTATGCATCTGACAGTTGGACACTGGCTAAAGAAGACAGGAGAAGAATTGATGTCTTTGAACAGTGGTGATGGAAAAGAGTGCAGATTAACCCATGAATTGCCAAAAGAACAAACGTATATTGCCTTGGAGAAGGTACAGGCACAGTACTCCTTGGAGGTAAAGCTCATTTCACATACTTTTTTCATGTTGCTAGGAGAGGCTATTCTTTGGAGAGCGACATAATGCTTAGGAAGGTGGGGGGATGCCAAAAGAGAGGAAGACCCTTAACCAAGTGGATTCACCAGTGTCTTCAGCAATGGTTAAAAGTGTTAGAGATGTGAGGATGGCACAGGATACGACAGGTTTCAGATCTGTTGTTTGTAAGGTTGTGTTGTACTCAACTCAATGATTCTTTTTTTTAAATTTTTTTATTTTATTATTTTCTGTGGGCATGTACCGTCAACTTGGATCTGACTGGTGCAGGAGGAGATGGCCCCTCCTTCTCTGGCAGAGCATCTGGTGAATTCGAACCACATATCTCTGGGATTGCAGTGCAGCTTCTTGACGCTAGGCCATCAGAGCTCCCCAACTCAACAACAACAGCAACAACAATATAGAAGTACTGTGTATTTTAGTTGCTATCTTTTTGTCAGTACGTTTGCTTAACTATCTTCTGCTAGTCTCTGGCTTGTGTATTTCTTTTGTTTCTTTAACGTAATGGTTGATGAGAAGAAGCCCTAACTCTCACTGTCAATTTTGTCGCTAATGGTTTGTGGTTGCTTTTATTTTTTTTAAATTCTTGTTTACGATATATTTAAAGATTTAAAGTTAAATATTATTTTTCTATAATTGAAGTTGAAATATTGTTTGTTGTACTTTCAGGTTGAGTATGACTCATAGGAAATCTATGAACTCTTGATTTGAACCTTATCCCATTCTGTGTCATCCTTATCTTCTTTGACACACGTGAGCCTATTTCTACAGTCACTGTGTCAATGTATCTCATTGAGGATCTTCTTTATTTCACTGACCCTCTACCTTTTCAAACATGATATCATTTTACAAGAATCGCCTCTCCTAGCAAAATGAAGTATGTGAGATGAAGCTTTGCCATCCCTGTCTCCAAAGATCACACTGGCTGTAATGTTTGGTTTGTTGTTTAGGGTTTGGGGGTGGTTTTATTTGTTTTGGTTTTTTCTTTATTTGTTTGGTGGTGGGTTTTTTTGTTGGTTTTTTTTTTTTTTAAGAATTCATGGATAGTCAGTATTCTTGTGGAATGCCTTAGTTCAAAGGCATCAATTCTTTTTCTGTCATCCTTATCAAGACCAAGTCTCAGATGTGTATCAAGTGAGTCATCTATGACTTGATGACACTTAGCAACAACAACAATATAAAAATCTATATAGCTGGAAATGAATGGCTAGAGAAGCTGTGGTATATTCGCACAATGGAATACTATGCTGCATT
>NW_006400011.1:89013-120093 GCF_000299155.1 Elephantulus edwardii
TCCATCTCATAGAGGGTCTTCCCCTCCTGCGCTGTCCCTCCACCCTCCCAAGCATGATGTCCCTCTCCAAGGACCCGTCCCTCCTGGCAACATGTCCAAAATACGTCAGACGAAGCCACAGAATCCTTGCCTCCAAGGAGTAGCTTGGTTTAATCCTCTCCAAGATGAATCTGTTTGTAAGATAATAAAAGAGGTAATGATAAAAACGGAAGTCAGAATGATGCAATTGCTGGATGGAGGCCCTCAGCCAACGAAAACAAGCAGTTTCTTGAAGTGGAAAAGGCAAAGATTTTACTGAAAATAATTTCCCATAGAGCCTTCAGACGGAATGCCATCTTGTCAATACTTTGATTTTAGTGTGGTAAAACTCCATGTGGACTTCTAATCTTGAAAGCTGTAGCATGATAAATTTTGTTGTTCTATACCACAAAGTTTCTGATACATTTTTACAATGGCAATAGCAAATAACTACCCCATACACGTATATCCGTTTTTGTCATTATTTGAATAAAATGACATTTTTATTCACAATTTGTTCTGCCACAATTAGTAGGAGACAAGTTACAAGAAGTGAGGAGTTAACAGTGTTTCAAATATTTGCTTTTGTGTATAATTCCATGATTTCCAATATAACAGTCCCTCCTTCAATCAGTTTCCCAAACCTTCATATCTGTTGAGTTCAGTAGTTTGATGAAAGGTCTCCCAGAGACTTGGACTCATCAGGAGAATGATTCACAGCACTTTAGGTTGGTCTTACAAGAGACTAGTGAGTATTGTGCATTCTAAACTGAAACACACCTGGAAAACTCATGGCCCCAAAAGAGAGCTAGAATTGAGGTTCCATGAGTGTATATAAGCCTCTCGGAGGGTGGGTCTTGTATCCCATCCTAATACTCTCTCCTTAGTACAATAAATGCTTCAGCAAATAATAAAAAGTTAATTATTGGCTATGAAACTAATTTTGAATGATAAACTTTGCACACCACAATGTTATTTTTCTCTATAAAGACGAGGTAACTATTTTTTCATATTTATATCATTTATAACATTATTTTGCTGTTACAAAAGTATTTTTAAAGCTATACATTCTGTTTTTTATTAATATGTTTCAATTATTTTTAAAATTTATCTTACAATTTATTTTTGTTGTTGTTAGATGCTGTTGAGTAGAGTGCAACTCATAGTCACCCTATGAACAACAGACTGAAACTCTGTCCTGTCCTGTGCCATCTTTACACTTCCTGATACAGTATTGCAGCACTCACTGTGTCATTAAACCTGGTCAAGGGTCTTCTCTTTCGTTAACCCTCCACTGTACCAAGCTTCATGTCCCTCTCCTAGCCCCTCCTACCAACATGCCCAATGTATGTGAGGTGAAGTCTTATAATTCTTGCATCCAAAGAGCAGTTCAGCTGCACACTCTCCAAGACTTATCTGTTTGTTCTTTCGGCCAACTATGAGATGTTAGTGCTCTTCCCCAATACCAAAGACATCAATTCTTCTTCTATCATCCTTATTCATTGTCTTGCTCTCAGATGTATAACAAGTGATCAGAAAGACCATGGCCTAAACCAGACACACCTTAGTCTTCAAACTGACATCATTAGTCCTAATAATTTGGAGAGATCCCTAACTGCAGACTTTTCCAGTACAATCTATCTCCTTATTTCCTGACTACTGGTACTAAGGATCAAAATAAAATGGAGGGAATACAGAGAATTACTGTACCGAAAGTAACTAATTGACAATGAAAAATGTCAGCAAGACCATACCAATAGGAGACAATGGTAATAAAGAAGGAAGTGGAAGTTACGTTGAAGGTATAGGTAAAAACTTATGCCCCAGGAATTAATGGGATACCAATTGACTTGTTTCAATTAATAGAATCAGCCTTAGATGCATTCACCTGTCTATACTAAGAAATTTAGAGGACGGCTGTCTGACCAATGAATTGGAAGAGGTCCATATTTGTTTCCATTCCCAAGAAAGATGTCCAATTGAATGTGTAAACAATCAAACAATATAGTCAATGTTAGGTCCATAAATCTCCTCCCCAAAGACCACTGACTTGCAAACAGCAAGAGTGCTTTATTCTGCAGAACAAACTCCAGCATGCAAGAGTCTATCATTCAATAGAAATGGAGACCATGGGTGAGGGCACACAGGCCTTTTTATGGAATGAAATGGGGCTGTTTGACCAGGGTGAGGTAATTGGGAATAATGATTGGTGGATGTGGGGAACAGTTATATGGGTTGGTGTGTGATTGGCTCATGCCTAGGAGGCCAACAGCCCTCATTCTTGTGTCACATATGCACTTTCTTATGTCACTTACCCACATACTTGTGTCACATATGTTAAAACTCAGGATAAGTTATTCATGCAATTTTAAACCTTACAAGGACATCAGGCACAGATAGCTAACCTTGAGATAAGACCTTCCTTTATTCCTGTGGTTGTCTTGTGTTGCTTTCTCTCCTGATTGGCAGCCTTTTGGGCAAAGAACTGTTATGGTATGTTCCTGGAATTGATGAATTCTTAGGTTTAGGCCCTGTCAGGCTTAAGATGGAGCCTAGGCACAAAATGGAGTCTGTACAGTCTTCTCAATTAATATCACATGCAAGTAAAATACTAGTATAGAGGATTTAAAAATGGCTAGAACAGTGCATAGATAGCTGTCAGAAGTTCAAGCAGGATTTAGAAGAGGCTGTGGCACCAGAAATATCATTGCTAATGGCAGATGGATCTTAGCTGAAAGTAAGGAAAACCAGAAGAAGGTCTATTTGTGCTTTATTGAATATGCAAAGGCATTTGACTGTGTGGATTATAACAAATTGTGGCTGACATTGACAAGAATGTAGTTCAGTTCCAGTATGCTCATTTGAAATACATAGCCCAAGTAGGCTGCTGTATGAACAGAGTAGGGAAACATTGCATGGTTTTAAATTGAGAAGAGAGTGTGACAGGGTTGTATTCTTTCTCTATAGCTATTTAATCTATATACTGAGTAAATTATTCTAGAAGTTGCACTTTATAAAAAGGAATGTGGCATCAGGATTGGAGGGAGACTCATCAATAACCTGCGTTATGCAGATGTTGCAACCTTGCCTGCTGAAAGTGAGGAGAATTTGAAGCACTATTGAAGAAGATCAAAGAAGACAGCCTTCAATAAGGATTGCATCTCAGTGTCAAGAAAACAGTCTCACCACTGGACTGATAGGCAGCATTACAATATTACAATTGATGGAGAGGAGATTGAAGCTGTCAATAGCCTCATCTTGGTTGGATCCACAATTAATACCCTTTGGACAAACAATCAGGAAATAAGGAGACACATTGCACTGGGAAAATCAGTAGTTAGGGACCTCTACAAATTATTGAAGAGTAATGATATCTACATGAGGACTAAATTGCATCTGTCTCAGGCCATAGTCTTTACAGTCTCTTGTTATGGATCTAAGAGATGGAGAATGAATAAGAATGCAAGAAGAATAATTTATGTGTTTGAACTGTGGTGTTAGAAAAAAGCACTGAACATCTCATGGATGGCCAAAAGAACAAATACGTCTTGGAGATATGATTACTCCTTTGAAAGGGACATGATGCTGAGGAGGGTTGATGGTTGGGAAAGGAGAGGAAGACCCTCAACCAGGTGGATTGACACAAGTTACTACAACAGGCTCTCATGTGTCAGGAATTGTGACGATGGCACAAGCTAAAACAGGGTTTAGACCTTTTGTTCATAGTGTCGCTAAGAGTTATACTCAACTCGACGGCACCTAACAGCAATAACAACAATAGGATATCTGTAGAAGTATTACTATAGAACTATTACTATGAGATAGTTTATGAGAATTTAAGACTTGAAGGTCTGAGTACTTATTTTCAGAGAAAGATCAAAAGGCTGTTAAACCCCTAGAAATACTATTAGATGACTGAATTAAGGAGTGTCATAAATAAAATAAACATATGAGAAACACAAGTCAAATGATTAGTGATTAAAATAAAAACGTAAGTAAATAATGACATAAACAAGACACACAGTCTGTGTGCAATGCATCTCAACAATCTAAAGTACCATACACTTGAAGAGAAATTCCACTTATTGTTTAAAATTTAAAATGCTCTGTTAAAACACAATATGTAAAAGAAAGTATTTTTATCACTATATGCTTCTGATTTGACATAAAATTTTGTAAAAATATCTTTCTGAAATTCAATTCTTTTTTACTGACTTTCAGAGGAATAATAATTAAGAAGAAAGGACTGCTTCCTGCTGGGTTTGTTATTGTGTGCTTGCTAGTTTTCCTTAACTGTTAAATTGGAGCTTTATTAAAGCTTCAATATGCACTATAATCACTTCAGTCAAAATAGTAATATGACAGGCAAATTAAAAATATTTTAAGAATATTTATGGCATTTCTGGTGAGGAAAATGATATGTTTTAAATGGCCTCTAGTATTTTTTAAAAATATTAAAAATGCCTTCAAACCAGCAAAAGCTTATGAACATGATATCTGGAGTTGATCTTTTTGAATTCTAGTCTAACTTTTTCACTTAGTATTGTGCTGTACTTTCATATGTTTCAGTTTACTTATGGGAAAAGTAGATATAAATTTATTATCTATATTTATAAGGCTATTTGTTGATATGCATTGTTGATAGGTGCATGTACAGAGTACCAATTAAGTTGTTTAAAGAGTAATTTCATCAATTATACTTTATGATATAGAATTCTGCAGTAATATTTACTGAAAAACATGAAAATGGTTGTATTTATGACTATTATACATGTTAGATAAATGAATAATTAACTGATGTATTATATTCCTTTTATCTTCTCCTGGATCAAACTATGTCCTACATGTTTTTATGCAAGTTCTAGAATTCTTTGACAAATATACTCTTTTTTTGCACTGTCTTTATAAACAGAATCTTCTATCCCATAGGTATTATTCAGCTATTAAAAATTCTTTTTTATCACTATACTTTCTTTTTTACTGAAGAAGATAACAATTCTAACCTTCACAATGTATTATACCATAACATAAAGAAAGTAAAAATCCTCAAACCTGGATAGTTGGTTAAGCGACATCATGATCAATGCAGGAGAGAGTGAATTTGTCAGAGATTTTACTTTACTTGGTTCTTTAATCAGTGGTCACAGAAACAAGTCAAGAAATGAAAAGATGCAATAGAGTTAGCAAATATGTTGTAAAATATCTTTAAAGTGTTAGAAAGGGAAAAATGTCACTTTGAGAAGTAAAGTGCTTCTGACTAGGAGTTCATTTGAAAACTGGGCAATAAATAAGAATGATCAAATAGTAGAAGTCGTTGAATTATGAGGCTGGACAAGAATATTGGACAAATTGCCAAAATAAAGACTGGATCTGTTTTGGAAGAAAAGGAGTTATCAGACTCCTTATGAGAAAGGATTGTAAAATTCATTTCACATATTTTGGACATATGATCAGGAAGGATCAGTCCCTGTGAGAGTAAATCATGGTATATAAAAAGAGACTCTCAGCCAGATGGGTTGGAACAGTGGTTGTAATAGTGCACTCAAAGATTGTAGTAACTAATTACGAGGAGAGCAGAACAGCAGGTAATTTTTTTGTTTCTGTTCTACATTGGGCCACCATGAGCATATATGAACAAAAAGCATCATTCTGTTTATACATACGGGAAAAAAATAGAATATGGTCCAGTAGAAATATCTACAGTAAAGTTTCCTTAATAGAAAGAGGGTGAAAAGAAATGCTTTACTAAGCCATTTGTCCTAATTCTTTGGAAAAACAGCTTGACAATGTGTTTCCCACTGATCCCAGAGTAGTTACCCTATTTTTCTAGCCCCCTTGAGGGTTTCTCACTTTTGTCCAGTTGAGTGACAATTCCAAGAAAAAAATGAAAACAATTTGTGCCATGATTTTATTTATTTTTTTTTTTTTTTTGTCTATCCTGGGAGGTAGTCTGTCCTGTGACTGGTAAATTTTCTCTATTTTCAGGAATTGGTATTCATATGCAAATGAAGTGAACATGGTCTATTACACAGAGAAGATGTCTCTGGATTGATTACCAAGGTGTTATTGGTCATTATATGTTACTTGTGGGGAGAAGATATCCTGGAAGTGTATTATTCCAACAATACTGAAGATTGAGCACTCTCTCTCTTTTCTCTCTCTCTCTCTTTCTGTCACCGTTTCTTCATATATCTGTCTCCATCTATATTTCTGTCTATAGTAAAATAAGTATTCTCATATCGCTGTATGTATATTCTTGGTATATATTTACATGTGTAGCAATATATATCTATTTATATTTCCCCAGTTATAGATTACTCGCAATAAAATTTTATCTTAAGGGTTTTTTTATTATTTTAATAAACTATTTCCTTCACAATAAATTTATTTCTCATGCATAATACTCTTTAATTCTCTATACCAAATTGACTATCAATTTTATTTTATTTGAAGAGTCAAATTTTTATGAGATTTAACTAGCGCATTATATTTTGCACCTGACTTTTAACAGACATGAATTTAATTGCTCTTTTACGTGACTGATTATTTTTATTCTTAGCCATATTTTTGCCATTACAGTGAGATGCAATTGTGCATTTATTGATACCCTTGGGAAATTTCTTCTTATACTGATAATTTGTAGTTCTAATTCAATGGCATAAAAGGTAAGTGGGAAAATGTTTTCTACTAAACTATAGGAAAAGGTAAGGAGACACAGTTAGACCTAGAATAAATTTCCAAACAGAAAAATTACTATTAGATACAGTTCAAACCCTTTTTTTGAGGGATAGCACTGATCCTCCTCTGTTTTTATATTTTTATATACACTATGTATTAACATCATTCTTCTAGGTGGTATAGCACTGGTCTGTGTGTTGCTGCACAGAGGTAACTCGTGGTTGCTGTGATGCTGAAGACTGTGACAGTGATGTGTCAATCGTGGTAATGGGTACCCATGGTGGACAGTGTTGGCTGGAGCTTCCCGACTAAATCAAGCCTGAAAGCAGGAGCGGCATCCACTTTCGAAATGGCTTGCCTCTGGAAACTCTATGTAAGAACAGTGCTCAGGCCATTCGTTCATAGGGTCGTTATGAGTCGTCTACAACTCGATGGCACCAAAGAACAACAATGTATTACCACATTACTTTTAATAAGGTATTATTTATTGTCTTGTTATTTCTAAAACCAGAATATTTTGTTCAAAGCTCGTGAGGTAAGCGTTAGTTTGTGTTGAATATTGTTGCTTAAATAAAATTATAGATAATCGAGATATTGTCATATTTTTAAACTCTAATTTTTTGCTATAGCATTTCCTTTGTATGTATTGTCTTATCTCACTCACTTATCAGGATGAAAAAATGTTTGGTTACTGACTATGCTAAAATATTAACAAAAGAGGAGATTAAAATAAAGAGAAATGGTTTTAATTTAAATGTTAAAGAATTAGTTTTACCAGAAGGAGGACAAGCTATTTGTGAAAGGGTTTTAAATCCATAGTAAGTATCAAAAAGTCAGTTAAAAAATAAAATGCTGTTTGATCTGATTATAATTATTTTCTAATAAAAATTATTTTTTAACTCTAACCAGTTTAACATATGCATATGACAAAAACTATAAAATTATACAAAGGATCTCCTAATAAAAAATAATTTTCTAACTAATACTTCAACTCTTTCTTAGGGATACTTCCTGGAAATGTCTCATTTTAGATCTATGAAAGTTCATTCCTTATTTACAAGGGAAAAAATAAAGATATATTATTATTTAGTCAAGTTTAAAAAATGTCTTCGAACATATTCAATTTAGGCAAATATTGTATCAACCTTCCTCTATGCCACTTCAGTTCAACTATTATAAAATTATTTTAATTATTTAACTTTTGGGGAATAATTTTAAATAATATACTCAAATGATTCTTTCTCCTAATTAGTTTTGCTTCCCTACAACATAGAGAGAATGCCTAAATGTTGAGGAATCTTCCTTGATAATATACTCTCTTTTACTTCTCATTCCCTTTAGTGTATTTTATATCTGTAAATTTCAGGGTTGATTGCCTTTCTATTTTGTCCACCATCTTAATACTTCCATAATTTATCTGCTTGGACCAGGAAGCATTCCTCTGAACAAAACAAAGAAATACTGCATGGTTCAAAATTAAGAAAATAATGCATCAGGGATGTGTCCTTTTCTCCATAGTTTTTCAAACTGTATGCAGAACAGTTCATTTGGGTGGCTGGGCTTTATAAGGAGGAAAAATGCATTAGAATTGGAGGAAGACTCATCAACAACCTACATTATGCAGATGACACAACTGTGCTTGTTGAAACTGAAGATCTGAAATGGTAGCTGCATAAGGTTAAGGATTGTAGTCTTCAATGTAAATCAAAGCTCAACATCAAGCAAATAAAGATTCTCACCATTGGGTCAATATACAGCATTCTGATAAATGAAGTAGAACTTGAGATTGTTAACAATTTCATCTTTTTCATCTGCACAATCAAGACTCTGGGTACCAAAAGTCGGGAAATCAAAAGATGATTTGCTTGTAGTTGGACATTTGGGCTGCTTCCATGTTCTTGTGATGGTGAATAATGCTACTTATGGACACTGTGTACAAATCTCCATTTGTGTCTCAGTTCTCATTTTTCCAGGGTTTATTCCAAGTAGTGGAATCGCTGGGTCATATGGAATTTTTATGTTCAGCTTTTTGAGGAAGCAGCAAACTGCTTTCCAAAATGGTTGTTACATTTTACAATCCCACCAAAAATGTATGAGATTTTTCTTACCATATCCTTTCCAATATTTATTACTTGCTGTTCTGTTAAACGTTGCCACTGTTACTGGAGCGAGATGGTATCTCATTGTGATTTTGATTTGCATGTCTCTTATTGTCAGTGAGTTTGAGCTTTTCTTCTTGTGTCTGTTTGCCATTTGAATGGATTGAGAAATTATAGTACATTCACATAATGGAATACTGCACAGCACACAGGAACAATGTTTATTGGGTTTTGTTGTTGTTGTTGTTGTTGTTGTTGTTGTTGTTTTTAATATTCCCTAACTTCTCTTGTTCATATGTTGTTTCATTGAATTGTTCTGTGTCTGCCAATTCCTTCCGACACAGTGATTCAGTATATTCTTTCCATCTTCTTTTAATACTTCCTGGATCATTTAATATTCTGCCTAAAACATCCTTGATTATAGCAACTTGAAGTTTGAATTTGCTCATCAGTTCCTTGAGCTTAAGAAATGCTGAGCAGGTTTGGCCCTTTTGATTTTCTGACTCCAACTCCTTGCACATTCCATTGTAATATTTTACTTTGTCATCCCATGCTGCCTTTTGAAATCTTCTATTCAACTCTTTAGTATCTTGAATTCTACCTTGTCCTTTGGCTTCTCTGTGCTCCAGTGCAATTTTCAGAGTCTCTTCTGACATCCATTTTGGTCTTTTTGTCCCTCTTCTGTCATTGCAATGACCGTTTGCACTCTTCCTGGATGCTACCCTTGATATCCTCCCACAACTCATATGGTCTTTGGTCATTAGTGTTCAAGGCCTCAAACCTGTTCCTGAGATGATTCTGAAATTCAGGTGGGATAGACTCAAAGTCATATTTGGTTCCCGTGGACTTGGTTTTGTTTTCCTCAGCTTCATCTTGAACTTGCGTATGAGTAGTTGGTGGTCTGTTCCACAATCAGCTCCTGGCCTAATTTTCACAGCTGATATTGAGCTTCTCCAGCAGTTCTTTCTGCAGATGTAATCAATCTGATTCCTATGAATACCATTAGGTGAAATCCACATATATAACCTGCATTTATGTCTCTTAAAAAATGTGTTTGCAATGAATAAGTCATTGCTTGTGCAAAATTCAATCATTCTCTCTCCAGCTCCATTTCTGTCACCAAGTCCATGTTTCCCAACTACTGAATCTTCTTTCTGTTCCCAACTTTTTCATTCCAGTCACCCATTATTATCAATGCATCTTGATTGCATGTTCGATCAATCTCCGACTGTAAAAGTTGGTAAAAATCTTCTTTTTTTCCTAATAATATTGCAGTTAGTATCACTTAATGGATATTACTTTTACCTTCACTCATCTTAATGTATGTCATTATTTATTAACTAGTTTTACTTCTCTTCAGCCATTACTGCTATTCTCTTTGGAAAACGTCCAACAGTGACTTTTGACTATGTATATTCACCTTTCTTTAGTTTTCTAGAATACTTACCTTACACATTGTTTTCTCTTATTTTGCTCGGGCTATTGTTTTCTAGAAACATGCACATTACACAATGTTTATAAAATTTTTTCTTTTTTTCCAGTGTTGCATAGTGCTCCCTTGTGTGCATGCACCACTACTTCATTATCTATTCACCCTGATGATGGTTACTTATACTCCTTCCAACTTTTCCCCACTGTAGATAATGCTGTAATGAACGTGGATGTGCAAATATATGTTCATGCTACAGATGTTATTTCTTTGTAATATGTACCTAATAGTGTTGGGTCAAATTGTATTTTTCTTTTCAAATTTTAAGGAAGCATCAAATTGCTTTCCGTTGTATTTGCACCATTTTGTTGTCCCATCAGCAGAGTTCCAATTTCTCCACATCTTTGTCAGCATTTTTTTGCTTGGTGTCTTATTGAATTTTTCTAGGGTCACTATGGTGAGATGATTTTGCAAATCAATACTGTCTTGATTTGTATCTCTCTGTTGCTTGGTGGTAGGGACTTAACCCAAAGGCATGTAGTTTGAGTCCACCAGTTGTTCCACAGAAGAAAGGTAGGCACCCTCATTTTATGCAGTATTACATCTTAAATACTACTGGAGGGTCAGCTCTGAGTCGTTTCCAACTAGATGGTACTAAACACCAACAAAACCAGTAGCTAATAAGGGAGTTTCCGTGGCCTTGTTCCGCATTTTAAATATGCCAGGAGCTCCTGGGGAGAAAGATGAAAAATCTTCTCAGAGATAATTTACAGCCTCGGAAACTTAATAGAAAGTCAACTGTAATTAGTGCCTTGTCTTACATATTAGTATCAAATAACTGTTTCCTATCTGTAGGACTCATTTTACGGATTGGGAAGTAGAGTTTTTATAATGCATTTAAGGATTTTGTCCCCTAGTTTATCCTCTTCTAATTATCCATTTTGGTTACAGTTGATGATTATAACTGACAATTTTAAACAATTAAAAATGATACTTGGCAACTCGCTCAATATTTTGGAGTATTTTCTTTCTTCACTGTTTTCAAAACACAAACAATTATACAAAATATTTTTATATATTGAAGAGTCTATTTCTGGGATTTCTTCTATGCAATCTTCCTATTCTTGTTAGAGCTATAAATTTATAGAAGCACAGTAACTCTTCAGTACTTTTTATTATTTTCTGGAAAATTTTACTAAAAGCTATTATTTTATGGCATTTCTGAGATTTTATTTACCATGTAGTATTATTCCTCACCATTGAAATTCAGACTAACTCATCATTAGAATAAAGGACAGAGAGACAAATTAATTATACTGATAAGAATATCTGGAATTTCAGTAAACTTTTTAAGATATTCAGGGCATATAACTTAAGCCAAGGACACGGAAGTCAAGAACTTAGACAACACATTAGTTGATTAAATATTCTGCATTAAACAGGTGTTTAACAGTTAAAATGTTAAATATGAAAAAAATGTTTAAAAGCGCATTAAATAGCATAGTTAGTATGACTATAAAAATCAAGTGCTAGAGAGATTGTGGAGAGTTTGGAACTCTCATACATTGATGGGAATATACAATGATGAGACCACTATAGAAAGTAATTTGTATGTCCTTAGAAAACTGGAAATCGAAATACCATTTTATCCGACAATTTTACTATTATTTTCTCTCTCTCTCTCTCTCTCTCTCTCTATATATATATATATATATATATATATATATATATATACTCAAGAAAAACGATGCCAACAAGAACAAATATATGCAGGTCAGTGTTCATTGCAACACTATTTACAATAGTGAAGTGGTGAAGTGATGGAAATAATCTTAGTATCCACCAATAGGAAGAATCAGGAAAAAGAAAAATACCTACTGTATTGCATAGTGCATAATGGAGTACTGTGTTACATTAAAAAAAAATCCATGAACCCCTGCATGATATGGATGCAGTATGTTGTTATTAGGTGCCTTTGAGTTGAGTACGGCCCTTTGTGACCCTATAAAAACCATATCTGAACTCTGTCTTGTGACATTCTTACACTTCTTGACACACTAGAGCCCATTGTAGCACTTTGTCAATACACTTGGTTAAGTGTCTCCCTGTCTTCTGTCAACCCTCCATAATTCCAAGCAATATATGCATCTCCAGGAATAGCTCTTCCTAGCCACAGGCTGGAATCATAGGAGAAAATGTCTCAACATCTTTGCCTCCAAGGAACACTCTGGCTGTACTTTCTCCAAGACATATTTGTTCTTTTGCCAGCCCATGAAATATTCAGTACTCTTCTCCAACACCACAGCTCAAAGGCATCAATTCTTCTTCTGTCATCCTTAGTAATTTTCCACCTCTCAGGCTGAAATATATGTTGAGTGAAATTAGTCAGTCACAAAACATCAAATATTTCATAAGACAACTATTATTAAAAAAGCTATAGAAAGGTTTGTACACAGAAAGAATCATTGTTGAATCAATAGAGACAAGAATGCAGAGAAAGAGGTGGATTAATATTAGTAATTATGCAATTTGTTGTTATGTACCATCAAGCTGGAACTGACTCATAGCTGACTCTCCAGTGGGCTTTCAGAGGCAGTAAATTACAAAGGAAAGAATTGTCCATGTTCCTCCCTTGGAAATGTTTGTTTGAGCTCTCAGCTGTGTTGGTAGCCTGATGCCTTAGCACTAAACAACCAGAGCTCCATAAACATACACAAATAAGACAAGAAAAAGGAAATGTGCAATAAGGGGATGACCAGTATCATATCAATAAAGAAAGGAAAGACTGAGAGATACAGAAAGACTAAAGGAAATCAGAATCCCAGGAAGAAAATGAAAAAGTATGATTATATTGTGGTCTTGAAATTAATGTTATACAGCAAAATGACTATGAATGGTTCAGTGAATAAATTGCTTTATAAACCTTCACTCAAATTTCGATTTAAAAAGAATGTTAAAAAATAAAATCTAAAAACCAAAACATCACTTGGGTGTGCCTAACTCAAACATTGATATTGTAATTGTTTCAGATATCATATTCGTATGTATTAAAACCTGGTCAATGACTAAAGAAGAAGAACCAATGGCTTTGCATTATGGTGTTGAGAAAGAGTATTGTATGTACCACAGACTGCCAGAAGAATAAACAAATATGGAAATGAGCAAATGGGAAAAAATATAGACAGAATTCTACATAGAAGTAATGACAGATAGTCCTCATTCAGGTACTTTGAACACTTTTTTCTCCAAAATGAACTATTCCCTATAGAATGACAACGTGTTTGATAGAGGTTTAGAAACAATAGAGAGAACCTCAACAAGATGGATTGACACAATGGTGCTAACAATGTGCTCAAACACAGCAGTGAGTGTGAAGATGGTACAAGACTGGGCAGTGTCTTGTCTTACTGTACATTACTGTCATTATGTGTCAGAACCATCTAAAGACACCATCTCTCAAATGTAAAGGTAGGATAATATATACATTTCACAAGAGTGTTGTTAATTTTAAAAGAGGTAATTATTTTAAGTGCTTACCTGAAAATCTTGTACTAAATATCATTAAGTAAATGCTTGCAATAATTAATCTTATTTTGTCAGAAGACAGAGTAGAAATGACAAGGGATGATTTATTTATCAACCTCAACTCCTTTCTGCATCACTGAATGAGTTGATTTAATCTTTGGAGTATTTCTGAAAAGTAGAACTATTAACCCAGTGTCCTTTCCCAGAACAAAACAGGATTACTAATCCAGAAAAATTGATAAGTACAATAGTAATGTCATAACTTCGTGTAAGGATGAGTAAGCCTTTGTGGAAACTTTATCTTCTGGTATGTTAATGGCTCTTAGTGAATCGTGCCACCCAGCCACATCAAATTTTATTGAAATGCTGAAATATATTTGTCTATTCCTTTAAATCCAAACTGAGTTTGCAATTTACTTTGACAAAAGTATTATGTGAAGACCGGAATTTAAAAGTCCTTAAAGAAGTAATAAGATTAATTCATTGCCATCAATTCAGAACCAACTCACAGCTGGTTGGTCCCCCAGGAACTGTAAATCACAGAGGAGGAGATTGCCCATCTTTCTCACTCAGAGCAGCTAGTGACTGGAAATGTTCTCCTTTTGGATTTGCTGTGCAATGCTTCATCCACGAAGGAACTAGAGCTCCCTAATCTTTAAGAGTCTTGCATTTTCCACTCCTACCTCCATCTGAAAAAGTCATGTTATGGAGTCACATGTGTGCTCAGCTGTTGGTATTGCATGCCATCGTGTAGAACCGAACCATAGCAGACCCTCCAGTGGGTCTTCAGAGACAACTCATCCTTTTCTTGAAGAGCTTCTGGAAGCTGGTGGATTTGAACCTCATGCCTTGAGATTGCAGTATAACTTCTTACCACTACCTAAGCACTAGCAGGAAAGTCAAGTTTCTCAAGCCAGAATTTGCAACACTGTCAACTGAGGCCACTTTGAATCTTCTAGCCCTAGTAGACTTTGACTTTATGAGTGATGCCTGCAAGGGTGGCAGAACTTTCCCAGTTGCTAAATGTAGTCTATTGGAAAAGCAAACATTTTTGAGATGATTTGTTTCACAGTATCTGAAAACTAATGAAAGAAATTATAAATTGTTGTTGTTGTTGTCATTGTTGTTAAGTACTGTCAAGTCGCAGGCTAATCATAGCGATGCTATGAAGGAGAGTCCTCAACCCTTGGGTGTCTGTCATCTTCTCTCCAGGTTCATAGGGTTTCCAGAGGCGAGCTGCTGTGGAAGTGGATGCCACTCCTGCTTCCAAGCTTGTTTTAATCTGGGAGCTCCACCCCACTCTCTGTCCGCCACGGGTAACCATTAACGCATTTGACACATCCGTGTCACAGTGTTCAGCCTCGCAGCAATTACAAGTTACCGCTGTATGGCAAGTGGACACAACAGGGCTATAAGACCTAGAGGAATGTCTGGCTTGGTAGCCAAAGAAATCATGAATACTTAAAAAAAAAAACCCCAAAACAACAACAACAACAACAACACACACACACACACACACACTAACCCAAACACAAAAAAACAACCTTTTTTGGTAAGGAACTGCTCAGAATATACAGGAAAGTATCATCCACACACAGCCCACAAAGTGTTGTTGTTGCTGTTATGTGCCATCAATGAAAATTGTATTCTGATGAGTGAAGCTTGGTCAAAAAAGGTAGATCAGTTAAGATCAAGAGAAACCTCTAAACCTAAATAATGAAGTAAACAAAATAAAATAATCTGAGTGGTAAAAATATTATACAGTTAGAAACATAATCATGAGAGTAGAAGTTAGGCATAAAATAAGGAAAATAAGTAAATGGGAGAAGAAGAAGTATTTTAAATAACTAAGAAAGTCAGTGGGAACAGGGGATTAATAATTGGGTTGTACAATTTGATGGGAGGGTGAGGGAAATTGAAAGAATTTGTTCGAATATGTATTAGAATTTTGTAAATAAGCTAAAAAAAAAAGGAAGTCAGTGGGGAGCTCCGGTGGCATAGTCCGTAAAGAACTGGACTGTTAATCTAAAGGTGGTTCCTCTCTCGCTATTCAAGTCCACCAGTATCTCTTTGGAGTAAAGATGGAGAATCCTTTCATGTGAGATTTATAGCCTCTAAAAGTGCCAAACATTTCAGCTGCAGGTTAGTCCAGTTCTAGCTTAATGACAAAGAGTCTGAGTTAGAAGATGATTAAACAAATGGACAATAAGAATAAGGAAGGAAAAAGTGTAAGAAAACTTACTACTAGAAATACTTCCTCTTGTAACATGTTTGAAGTAAATATTATGAATAGAAATACTTCCACATACCTTGTCTTTGGAGTAAAAGGAGACTATTTTAAGGTATGACAAAATGAATCATGCTAAAATGTTCTCCTTCATTTTTAGTAATGTGACAAAATATATATAAATGCATATTTCTGAAAACTTTCATCTCTGTTCTTGTTTTGTACCCTATCTAAATAATTTCATTATAATTTATTTTAGTCAAAATCTCTGTATTTTTAGCTGATGCTCAAATGTTTAAATGACACATTATATCACTGACTTTGAGATATGACTCAAGTTTTGTGGTTATAATTTGATAAGTATCTTTAGTTTGTTATTCCCTTCTTTAATAACATACTTATTAGTATATTAATTTTTTTTCTATGCTATACTGGTTTGTCAGTACAGACAGTTACATAATAAAGAATTTTTAGCTTTCATTTCCATGATAAATAGCATAAAATTCTAATTCTAGTTCTGATGTATGTTACTGTCTTGGATAATGAGCTTCTCTTACTATTAGAACTTTTGTTAAAATATAACATTATTTTATGCTATGAAAGTTATGAGGAACAAGATTAATAATGTCACACAGCAATAACATACAATAAGCACTTAAAAGATGTTTGCTATCATTTCTATATTTTTTATTTTGGAAAATATATATTTGAGAGGAAGAATTCAGATCATCATTTTTTTTTACCTCATACAACAATAAAATGAAAAACTACCTGTTTCTCTAGAACCAACAACTATAAACTTAGTTGTAAGCAGATTTTTTACTCTTGAGTAGGGAAAGAAAAACCAAAAAACCTCTACCTTAGTACAAATTATGCTACTAACACAACCTGTTCATATTTTTAATAGTTTCTTTTGCTATGTTTCCTTACGTTAAAAATATTTTTAATGTATGCCTTTGAGCTCTGGTGCCAGAGAAGAGTCTTGAATATATTATGGATTGCTAGGAGAACAATCTGGTTCATCCTAGAGAGGGTAAAACCAGGCTACTCTTTGGAAGCAACAATTCTTAAGTTTTTCTGACATACTTTGAGCATGTTGCAAGGAAGGACCAGTTCTTGGAGAGGAACATCATGATTGGAATGGCAGAGGGACAGCACAAGAGAGGAAGACCTTGGATGAGATGGATTGGCTCAGTGACTGGGGAATTGGGGGTAGGTGTGTAAGAGACCGTAAGGTTGACCCAGGAAAGAGCAGCGTTCAGAGATATTGTATATAGGTTCATTATGCAAATGACTTGATGGCACATAACAACAATAATATTTTAATATATAAACATTTATGGTCAGTCTCTCTTCCAACCTCTTCTTGATTTGTCTTTTTGTTTGTTTCTCAGATCATTTCAAGCTGTTATGAAGTGTTGCATCTTCCCACCACAGATAATCTATTTCCTGGATCCCTGTTTCTGGCTTAGGATTTGTTAGTACCTCCTACATGGAAAAAGCCCTTTGTTCCCATTTATAATTGGCTCCCTAGCCACAAAGTTTTTGCTCCAGAGTATTCTCCAAAGTGTACTAAATTTCTCAGCTTCTTCTTTATCAGAGAATCTTACTTTTCACCTTTTCTGTTTACCATCTTTATAAAATAAAGTTATGAGAAAAGATATTCCTTTAGGCATCCTAATGTTTTTATCCTGAAAAGAACACTTATCCATGCTGTGATTCTTTTTCCCCCCAAGCAGAAGGTGGATTCATTAGTTACTTTGAATTCATGATGGCTTTCACTTGTTCTATGAAAGATCTCATTTAATTTATAATGCTATATGTGCATTGTTTTTAGAGTTTTAACATGAATATTTTGCATTTAATTCTATTGCTTTCTTTTATGATCTGTTCAATATAAAGGAAATCACCAATGTGTCTTAATTTATTTTCACAAATATAAAGAATATAGCATATATTTTCTTCCATTTCATCAAAACTTTCAGAAACACTTCACTTTTAGGATTTTATTTAAAACTTTCAAAGTCTCAATATGTTATTTTGCTCCTCATTTAAGAATTTGTACCAGTTACAGATGAAACTACTATCCTGATAAAATGGAGGAATATAATTTGCAAAATGGAAAGTGTACACCATTTACTACCTGCTTTAGCCCTAATGGTTATTGGTGGTAGATGCCATTGAGTCAAATTCAACTCATAGTGACTCTATGAATAAAAGATCTGAACCCAGTCCTGTCCTACACCATCCTCATACCTCCTGACATAAAAGAGGCCATTGCATCAGTCTCATGTCAATTCACCTGGTTGAGGGAACCAGACCACCTTAGTCCTCAAACTGACATCACTACTCCTCAATAATTTTGAAAAGTCCCTAATTGTAGATTTTCCCAGTGCAATGCAGCTCCTTATTTCCTGAGTGCTCATACCAACAGTGTTAATTATGGATCCAAGCAAGATGAAGCTTTTGACAGTTTCAATCTCTACTCCATCCATTGTGACACTGCCCACTGGTCCAGTGGTAAGAATCTTTGTTTTCTTGATATTGAGTCACCAAACCAAACTAAAGTCTGCATTCCTTGATCTTCTGCAACAAGTGCTTCAAATCCTCCTCACTTTCAGCAAGCAAAGTTGTGTCATCTGCATAACAAAGGTTATTAATGAGTCTCCCTTCACCTTCCTCTTCATAGAGTCCAGCTTCTTGGATAATTTGCTCAGCATATAAATTGAACAGGTATGGAGATAGAATACAACTCTGACACACTCACATCAGTGCATTCTTAAAGAGATAATTTCCATTGAAGATGTAGTTGTGATCCACTATGAAAATGTGACTCAGATACAAGTGACTAGGCCAGTCCTAGGACCTGTGTAATTCTATGTAAGTTGATGACATATGTATGTTGATGTTCTTAGGTGATACTGAGTCAATTTTTGTCTTATATAAAGACCTATGTAGCCAAGTAGAACTATTCCTAATAGGGTTTTCCTCTCTGTAATTCTGTCAAAAGCACATCGCTAAGTATGTCTCCTATGGAGCATCTGGGCGATAATGAACTAACAATCTTTAGATTAGTAGTCAAATGGTTGACCTTTTTGCCGCCAGATCTTCTAGGTCTTCACTTGATCATCTGGATGTTCCTCTCTCTCACTTTTTGTAAAGGTTTTGAAGCTGCTGCTGCAAGAAGAAGAAGAATGCCTAGGTATATTCCAAATTCTGCACATATCAGATACTCCTTTGATGCTTAGTGTCCCAAGACAATATCCTTCATGAGAAGAAAATACAAAATTATGAGTCCAATATTTGAGATAATATTATTTGACCATATGAAATAGTTAAATTAGATTTCCAAGAATAATATTAACACCAGAAAATGATACGCCATTCGAAAAGGCAACTTCTTGATATTCTTTGAAAACTCTTTAGAGTTCATGAAACATGACTTAGGCAAGAAACCACTGACCATGTGCTAGTAGTGTAGGAGGAAAATATTAAACAGACTTTGATTATTTTGTTTTTATTTTATTTCCAGATGCAAGAAGTGGATCCTTAGCCTGGGACTCAGTTTATCTTTTTTTTGCTTAATAACTATTCTGGGGAAAAAGAATGAAGACATCATTTATTCTAGTTAATATCATAACAAAGAGACATCTGGAAGGACAGATGATTTCAATGACATGTATTAATTCACATATGCACCCATCGAGCGCTTTGATGGCACAGTCCATAGAAAGATATGCCTTTAACCCAAAAGCTGTGCCTTTGTGGCTGTTTTAATCCATCAGACACTCCTTTGAAGAAAGATGGACAGTCTTCTCTCATTATAATTTACAGCCTTTGAAACTCAATGGATATCCACTGTATATATAATTAACAGACAGAACCTCCATTGATTTTGTGTCATGTGTTTATTTCCAAGGACTCAATGGGTATAGACATTATGAGAAGTTCAGAAAAAGCAGCAATAAGAAATTAAGACCTAAACAATTATGAGTCCAAAATTTTCAGGGCAACCTAGAGTCAGGATCATAACAACAGTAGATTAGCTTCAGAATGGCTTCCTGGGAAATCCTTATGGTGTCTAAGCTTTATATACCTCATGAGAACAGGTTAGTCAGTCTACAGCTACAGGCTCAAGAGAGAGAAGGTAAAATTAGTATTGATGATATTCATCCAAATCCATCCTGCTTTTCACCAACACATTAACCCAGCGCTTTGCTCGCTGTTGCCCTCTCTATCAGTGTGGGTAAGTTCCGGTACAGATTTTCCAGCTATAGTATCTGTGTTGACCTAAATTTCCAGCTCTTAAACTCTCTCCACTTTTGTTCGATAGCTTATGTTCCCATGAGTATGATATTTTTAGAATGCCTTACTAGTAACTGACCATTTGACCTAGGCCTAGAAATATCCCTCCCACAATAGCTCCAAAGGGTCGCTTCCCAAACATTAAACTGTGTGGTGTGCTATCCTTGAAAGCGGTGCTAGAAAACACTTTAAATTATGGATGGCACAATTAGGAACGCTTTGTATAGAACACCTCAGAAAATCAAGACCTATTATTAAGCTGCAGCTCTTGAAGTCATTTCCATTAATTACACTAACCAATTTTAATTAATGTTATAAAGCAATATGTCTATGAGTATTTGAATGGAAACTCAATATGATTTCCCAATTCCCATTCAAATACGACTAAAAAAATGCACAAAAATAATCATAAAGGACAACTACATGGAGCCACGATGCTGTGGATCAGATGTACAACCCTATGAATATCTGGCTTGTACAAGCGTGAGCTTGGACAAATCTTGAGGAATATGTGAATTTCACATTTCCTTTAGAAATATTATATATTGATCCATACCTGGGATTCTGCAGTACTGTATTAAAATAATCACTATGGATTTAACTTAAGAGTAAATAAGTGACTTCATTTGAATTGAATAGAAAGCAATATAATCTCAATATTACATATGTAGACAGGAAAACATGCCTGTTAATCATAAATAATAAATAAGAATCAATAAGTCTCAGTGATGGATAGAAAAATATGTAGATGGGAAAATGAGTAGATTGTTACAGTTGCAATTTACTCCTAACACTACCACTGAAAAGTCTCTGCATATTTAAAAAAATGTGTATGTTTTTTAGTATATTATAGTCTGCGGTTAGGGACCTCTCCAAAGTGCTGAAGAGCAGTGGTGTCTCTCTGGAGACTAAGGTGCATCTGATACAGGCCATGGTCTTCGCAATCACCTGTTATGCATCAGAGAGTTGGACAATGACCAAGGAGGATAGAAGGAGAATTGATGCCTTTGAGCTGTGGTGCTGGAGAAGAGTATTGAGAATACCATGGACTGCTAGGAAAACAAATAGATTTGTCCTGGAGAGGGTTAAACCGGGTGGCTCCTTGGAGGCAAGGATTCTGGGGCGAGACAGTGCGATTGGCACAGGACAGAGCGGAGTTTAGGGCTGTTGTACATAGGGTCGCTATGAGTCGCAGGCGACTCGACAGCACATAACAACAACAACAACATGGATATGTGGGTAAGAAGAGAGAGAGAGAGGCAGAGTAAAATGTAATAGATAAATCAGGTGAAGGGACAGACAATATGCAACAAGAGTTTATTAGACATTGTAATTAATTGCATTAATCAATTGCAATAGTGCTGTAAAACAAATTGTCCATGAGTGGTTGAAAATGTGACTTGATTTATAAACTTTCACTCAAATAAAATCTAAATAAAAATTTTAAAAGGGAAACTACATGAAGAAATGATGATGAAAATCTTCATCACTTAATAATTCACAACATGGGAGACAAAACAAAAACAGATTTTTGTTTCCTCAAATATCTAGTTTTCAAAATCTTACAGCTGTCCTACTTTCAACAGCTGTGTTCATATACACCAGTTTCCCATTCTGAAAGCTTGTATTCTTCTATAGAGGATAAATTTGTAAATTTATGCGTTTGGCTTATTTTTTGCAAATATATGTACTTTAAATTTTCTTTCTTTTTCTTGTTTTGTGTGATTGTTACCTGTCCCCTCCTCTGTGTTACACATACAAGTAGGATGTGACCTTTAAACTTCCAGGTAACTCAAAGATTGTCTAGAATGAGGTACTTAATACTCCGCAACATCAGTCATTCCATTCATCTGTGAATAGGAACCCTGGAGACATGGAGAGCTGGGGCAGTTAAAGTTCTTGTCATTGCTTGAAAAATAAAATCAGTGTGTAATAATCCCAGTTAGTCAAAGGGGAAACTCTTTTAGTTGTTCTTATGTGACTTTGTGTTGATCCTAGTTCATATCAAGCCTGTTCTGTATGACAAAGTAAAATTATCCTGTAGAGTTTTCTGAAGTGTAATCTCCCCAAGAGCAGATCCCAAGGTCTTTTCTCAAAAAAACCAACTGGTGGCATTGGATCATGAGTATTTCTGTTTTCTTCAGTGCATGTGCTCCACACAAGAGATGTCTTAAAAATAGCATGAGTTATCTGTAGGCTGGTACTTCCGCCTGCATTTTTTTAAATTTTTATTTTAGTTTTACATCTTTAGTTGCTTTATCTGTATTCCTTCTTTATTTTTTAACTACAGCCTATAGTGAACTCTGGTGACCTAGTGGTAAGAAGCTGTGCTGCAATCTGGAAGGCATGTAGCTCCTCCAATCCACCAGTCTCTCCATGGAAGAAGGATGGGCAATCTCCTCCTGTGCGATTTATTGCTTCTGAAAACCCACTTGAGAGTCACTTATGGATTGGTTCTGACTCGATGATACTCAGCAATAACAACAACAATGGAGCTGAAGTACTTGCTACAGAAGGTCAAGGACTGTCAAGAAGACAAAGATTCTCATCACTGGGTCAATTGACAGTATGATAGATAAAGATTGAGGTTGTTAACAATTTCTTCTTGCTTAGCTCCACATTCAACACTCTTGGCACCAGCAGTCAAAATCAGAAGACAAATTGCACTGGGAAAAATCTACTGTCAGGGATATCTCCAGAGTACTGAGAAGCAATAATGCCAGTCTAGAGACTAAGGTGTGCCTAATCCAGGCCATGGTAATCATAATTACTCACTATGAATTAGGGAACTGAGCAATGACTAAAGATAACAGAAGAATTGATGCCTTTGAATTGTGGTGCTGGAGAAGAGACTTAAACATACTGTGAACAACCAAGAAAACAAATAGGTCTGGCTTGGAGAGGGTGAAATCAAGTTTCTCCTTTGAGACCAGAATTTTGAAGCTCTGTCTCACATACTTTGGTCATGTGGCCAAGAGGGACTGGTTCTTGGAGAAGGACATCATACTCAGAAGAGTGGAGGGACAGCACAGGAGAGGAAGACCCCTGATGAGATGGATTGATACAGTGACTGGGGCAATCAGGGTAGATGTGTCAGAGTCAATGAGACTGGCTCAGGACAGGGCAGGCTTCAGAGCTATTGTACATAGGGTAACTATGAATGATAGGCAACTCGAAGACACATAACAAAAACAACAGCATTTTCCTTAGGGTTTTCCCATTCCTTTTTTTTTTATTCTTATCAATCTGTTTTCTGTCTCTTGTGACTATACTGGATTTACATGAGCTTGTATTCCTTTTTCATTGCTTGATCAGAAATCTTTCATCTGAAGGACAGCTATAACATTCAAAATTCTCTTTCATTGCCATTGAGTTGAAACCAACTCTACTGACTAATGTTGATTAATACTGATAAATGGAGACTGATTTTGAATCTAAGCAAAATGAAATAATTGACAATTTCAATCTTTTCTCCGTCTATCATCACCTTTGGTCCAATGGTGAGGTATTTTATTTGCTTGATGTTGAAGTCCAATCCATACTGAAGACAATACTCTATCTTCTTCAATAAGTACTTCAAGTCTTCTTAACTTCTTAGCTTTAAGAAGTTTGTCATTTGCATAACACAAGTTCTTGATTCATCTTCTTCCGATGCTCATGCCACATACTTCTTCGTACAGTTTATCTTCTTGAATGATTTAGTCAACACAAATATTGAATAGGCACAGAGAATGGATGAAATACTCATGTACATCTTCCTGATTTTAAACCATGCAACGTTTCCTTGTTCTATGCTAACAATTACTTCTTTGTTTATGTGAGGTTTCCCATACACACAATTAAATGTTCTGGGATGCCCATTTTTCTCAATGTCATCCATAATTTGTTATGATCAAATGCCTTTACATGTCAATTAAACACAAGTAAACATCTTATTGGCATTATCTGTGTGTGTGTGTGTAATTTTTCCTAGGTTATTTTACCCCCGAATCAAATTATAGTGTATAGGTGATGTGATCCAAACACCAAGATGAGGAATTTGACACACTTGTACAAACTATTTGAGAGATTGATCACTTAGAAATTGCAAGTGAGAATACTACTCACAGTAGAATTCCTGACATAGCAGTAAGAGAGATACGGGAATATCAATTATATAGGAATAAATCTGTGATTTCCAACTACGTTTGATGAAAGGATTTACTTAATATTGTTTCTGAAACATTTGTAAATCACATCACTATCCTCCTAAATTATGCTGCAAAATTCTGTATATTACCAGGATTGGGACTGTGGGAATAATGAGGCATTTTCAAATTGTGTTTTTACAGTGACATGGACTGCCAAGAAAACAAACAGATTCATCGTAGAGAGGATTAAACCAGGCTGCTCCTTGGAGGCAAGGATTCTGGGGCTTCGTCTGACCTACTTTGGACATGTTGTAAGGAGAGACAGGTCTTTAGAGAGGGACATCGTGCTTGGTAGAGTGGAGGGACAGCGCAGGAGGGGAAGACCCTCTATGAGGTGGATTGATTCAGTGACTGGGGTACTCGGGATGGGTTTGTCAAGGGCAATGAGATTGGCACAGGATAGAGCACGGTTTAGGGCTGTTGTACATAGGGTTGCTATGAGTCACAAATGACTCGACGGCACGTAACAACAACAACAACATATAATAGAATTGAATAACAATTTTTTTTTGTTTCTGTTATTTATTTTAGAGCTGTTTTCCCATTAAATGCATTGAAATATTGTGGCATAGATTCATTACTATAATTTAAATTTCACTTCTATAATACATGACTTTCAAACACTCATAGCTTAAAAAAAATCTTAATTTTAGTAAATTTGGTTATTGATTCCAACAGGCTGATGTATCTTCCTTCTCATCTGTCTTGCATTCATACCTCATTAATGCCAATATTACCTTGAAATTACATCTTAGAACTCTTTTCCCAACACTACTACCACTCTCGAGAGCACATATTACCTCTCATATTGACTATTGTAATAGACCTCTAATTGGTTTTCCTAGCTCACAGTCTTTCTTTTGTAAAAACTTGCCTCCAGAGTGCTACAATGAAGTCTGTATCTAGAAGTAAAATGAGAGGATTTTGTGTATTGTCATTATCAGGGGTTTCCCATAAAATAAAGTATAAAGTTTTTGTGGAACTTAGTGGACAAAGCCATTTATGTTCTGAGCTGACACTTTTCTACCACAACTCTTCTCAAATCTGTTTTCACATTTACTGCTGTAACTATACAAATCTGCCTTGTGTTTCTATGCCTTGGTTCATAAGATTTCTAATTATGTGCTCCAAGAGTCAAGTAGATCTCATTGGTGCTAAGGACACTTAATCTTCTTTAAATTCTTTTTATTTTTTCCCCCTTAACACTTTTTTAAAAAAAAAATTATTATTTTTGTGTGTGTACCATCAAATCAGATCCGACTGGTACAGGAGGAGATTGCCCCTCTTTCTCCAGCAGAGCATCTGGTGGATTTGAACTGACACTTTTTTTATATTATATGAAATATTTATGTATATATGACTCTTATTGTCGTATCAAGATCTTTTAAATCTTTTTCTTTCTTTAAAGGCACATGCGTACCCTATACTTTTATTCTTCTATCCTCCACAAAGCATATTGATAAATTGGTGGAGATAGCATGAAATATTTAAATTACTTCACAAATGGTTGTGCTTAAAATATTAGTGTTGAAAAACATTTAATAGGATCTTGCATTCTTAGTAGGACATTTTGGTATTAGGTGTACAAATAAAGAGAAGAATTAGAGCCATTATGGTTTTCTAGCCTCTTAAGGCCTTCTGAAGTTACACCTTTCTGTATGTTCAAATACCCATTATACTCCTGGGGCGAAGATGGTCAGTCTCCTTCCAATGAGAATTACAGCTTCAGTAACTCAATGGAGTGTTGTTGTAAGGTTTGAATTTAAAGATCTTCTAACTTTATGCCTACTGTAAGAGACATTATTTCTACATAAATATTGGAAACAAAGAAGGTCCTCAGTTTAATAATTTCCCATAAAGTACATTCAAGAAAATGATATACTACTTTGACATACTCTTCCTTTAATAAGTATTTCATTATAAACATAGTATCAAAAAAACTTCCCTTCTAGATTTAAAACCAAGACCAGACTCAGTCAAGAAATCCGTTTCAACTCATAGCAACTACACAAGAACAAAGACCATACAGTTTCTGTAAAGGAATCAATGGCAGCGTGGACATGGCTGGTTCTGAACTATATCAATTCCATAAAGGGAATCCGTCAAGAACATCCACAGTATAAATTTGATCCCTATGAGGTTAAACTTGTTCCTGGCTCTACTTCTACTGATTACTGGGGTGGAAATAAGTTGCAAATGATCCTATGGACTTTGTAAGACCTCTTTCTACTCACAGTTGTGGGATTTATTAGGTGAACAGGTCAGGAAGGGGTAAAGAGGATATCACAAAGAGTAAGTCTAGGTTTAATAAATAAAAGTCCTAAGCTAGTTCTTCCCCAATGTTACAGTAAGCAAGTCCTCTGGCTCTGACTCCATTTCCACTCTCTGGCCCTGGCACTGTCTGACTCTATCTGGCACCATCAGGCTATGCCTTGTCACAGTCTAGGCAACTTCTCATGGTCTTGAAAGCTTGGACTAAGTCCAGAAATCACACTGTTGTTTCCACATCGATCTCTCCTTCTTTGCTTAAGGTTGTGTTGTTCTTATGTAGCTCTAAATCGTGGGCTACCACAGAGGTTGATGGTGTAGATAGCTGACATCAGGCAGTATTCAGCTGAAATAAGTTAACATGATTGCAAACCAGATAGAGTTGAGGCAAGTAGCTAAACAGTGACCTAGGAAGCCATTTTAAGCAACTGAAAGCCATAGCAATAGACTTATTATGTTGCAGTTTTAAATATTTACAAAAACAGATTATCACATCTTGTCAAAGAGAGGCTGGTGAGCTCAAACTGCCCACCTTTTTTGCCAGCAGTAAGTGCTTAACTGTGTCTCTAAGGCTCTCTCCTTCCAAATTACTGAATTTCATTCCAGGAACTTTAAGCAAGGCTATCAATACTTTCTGACTTATTTTAAAGATTCTTTGCTTTTAAGCTTCACTCTCATTAATTTAATTTCTTTACAATTAAATCTATGTTGGTTTTGGAAAAGAACAGGAAGAAGAATAGTAAACTTCAAGTAACGATTTGTACTATTTAATTCAGACTGAAGATAATAACTGCCAACTTGAAACTCTAATGAGTTTACCACATATTATGAATTTGGATACCAATGTATAGTTTCCTTTCAAAGCCAAGTTAATAAAATGAGATTAATTTCCTACAGTGCACACCACCAGTCCTAATGTAATCAGAAATTCCTGAAAAGTGGGAGAGAAAAAGCAGGAGAGTGATGAAATATAGCTCTGAAAGGATGAATGGAGAGATGATGGATTTCAAAACAGAAAAGCGTTCAATACATCAAAGGTCTGGAGATGGCTTCTACAATTGGGAAAAGGCGAGGAAACAGATTCTTCTGAGAATATTCAGAAATGCTATTCTGTCAACACTTTGGTTTTTATACCAGTCACATCTGTGTTGGACTTATAACCTAGGATATTGTTAAAATAGTAAAGATTACTTTGGTGTACATCACAGACTTGGAAGCATTTAGTTGCAATGGTGTTGCTAAGTGCTGCTTAGTGGAGTACGTCTCATAATGACACTATGAACAACAGATCGAACCTTGTCTTGTCCTGTGTCATCGTCATCATCTCTGACATACTGGAGTCCATTGCAGTAGTAAATCCATCTGGTTGAGGGTCTTCCTCTTTTTTGCTGACCCTCTACTTTTTAAGCAAGATGTCCCTTTCCCCGGAATAGCCTCTCCTAACAACATGCCCTAACAGCAGTCAAGAGATGAGACACACGGCACTGAAGAAGTCTGCATTCAGGAATCTGGCCAAATGATGTTAGTTTGAGGACTAAAGACCATCTGAGTCAGATCATGGTCTTTTCAATCATCTGCTATGTATCTGGGAACTGGACACTAAATAAGGATGACGGAAGAAATACTGAGGCCTTTAAGTTGTGGTGTTGGAGGAGAATACAGAATATTCCGTGCCTAGAGAATAAAGATACATATCTTGGGAAGGGTGAAGCCAGATTGATGTTTGGAAGCAAGCTTGGCGAAGCTTCCTCTCACATATTTTGGGCAGGCCCATCACAGCAAACTTTTCCAATACAAAATATGTGTCCTGCTCTTTTTACTGTTGGTACCAAGTTTGTTGATTGTGGATCACAGTGAGATGAATTAGTTGAATAGTAAGCAGTAGGACTAGGAAAATAATAATACACGACAACTTTAAGGAATCTTTAATAACTTGACTAATGGGTTACTCATTTTTCATTTAAATTATAAAAATACATATTGTTGTTAGATGCAATCAAGTCACTTGCAACTCATAGCAACCTTATGTACAAAGCCCTGAAACCTGTTCTATCCTGTCTCAACTTTACCATCTCTGACATACTTATTCTTATGACCCTAGTCACTGTATTAATCCATTTCATTGATGTTCTCCTTTTTTTCTCCATCCCTCTACACTTCCAAGCATGATGTCCCTCTCCAAGGACGAGTCCCTCCTTGCAACATGCCCAAAGTATGTCAGACGAAACCTTAGAATCCTTGCCTCAAAGGAGCAGGCTGGCTTTAGCCTCTCTAGGATGAACATGTTTGTTCTCTTGGCTATCCATGTTACAGTTAACATTCTTCTCCAGCACCACAACTCAAAGACATCAATTCCATTTCTATAATTTTGTTTGATATTGCAAAAGGACTTCACTATATTGACTTAAAAAAGAGCAGATGGCAATGGAGTTGTTTTGCATTTAAAATGCATAACTTCTCTTTTTCTATTCCTACATAATTTTTTCAGCCTCAGCTTAAGGGGTGGTATTCACAGGAAATTATGTTGCTCAGCCAAAGTTTGAGCATTGTTCATGTAGATGGTTGCAATTCAACAATGACTCCAGAGAGAAAAGATGGACGGGTTCTGACTCTTCTGGTTTATAATTTAGGATACCAAATAGTTATAAACCTGGAACCTATGCTATCCTATGGCTGAGTCATGATGTAATTCCACTTAGTTTGTAATATTTTTCCCCAATATAATATAAATATTATGGAAACATTTTTTAAATTGTTTTAAATAAGTGTTTGCAATTTTTAATCATAATTTTAATCATAAAATTATTTATTTTATGTGTTCCATTTTATGTGAGGAAGACTCGCAGCAGCACGGATTGACACAATGGCTGAAAAAGTGGACAGAGAACAAGAGGATGGCATAGGATTAAGCACTATTTTCTTCTGATGTGCACAATGGGAACTCACTAGATAGCACATGGCAATACCAAATATTCAAATTTAGCTTTGTTACTATTGTGTACTATAGAGTCAGAACTGCCCAATAGCTGACCCTCTGGTGGGTCAGGAGAATATTGCCCATCCTAATGAGAAGCAACTGGCGGGATTCAAACCACGTGCTTTTGGGATTGTAGCACAGCTTCTTGTCAGTAGGCCACCAGAGCTCCCTGGTGCACAATTACTGTTTTATTAAGCAGTATTGCTATTACTGTTTGATGCATTACTATTGTTTTTTCTCATGGGTTTATAGTTTATTGTGTGTTTGTTTTTTATAAAGATAGCAAATTAATGAAAGTAAAAAAAAATTGATTCCAGTACCATCATTGAAACTGGATTTATTATTCACTTGAGGTAGAAGGACGAGAGTCAGCAAAGATGAGCCTCAACCAGGTGGGTTGGCATGGTAACTGCGCATCAGGCTCTTGTGTGTCAGGAAGTGTGAGGGTGGTGCAGGATAGAACAGGCTTTAGATCTGTTGTTCATAGGGTCTCTATGAGTTGTACTCGACTTGATTGTTCCTAACAACAACAACAACATTTTAAACGTAAAATGACATGTTTACATTAATTGTTTATTTTATTAGGTACTACCGAGTCAGTTCTGAATCAAAGTGACCCTATGTACAACAGAACAAAATATCCCTCTTGAGTCCTCCTCACAATCACTGTTCAGAGCCATCCTCACAATAACGGGCTGTACGTGAGGCCATTTTTACAGTTACTGTATCAATTCATCTAGTTGGGTGTCTTCCATATACTTTTAAATTTTATTTCTAAATTAACAAATATATTGCTTCTTACTTATGACTGGCTCTTTCTGATACCATGCCCCAAGTAGGTCTCACCATCCTCACTTCTAAGGAGTATCCTGCAGCACTACTTTCAAGATTATATAAACTCCACAGTTATGAAGGAGCATGACTCAGACATGTTGTCTTAGTTAGGCAGTGCTGCTCTAACAGAAATACCAAATTTGAGTGGCTTCGTAAGTTTATTCTCTCACATAGGAGGATGAAAGCTCAACTTCACAGTTTCAGCTCAAATTCACAGTTTCACTTTTCTTCTCCATTGGCTCAGTTTATAATGTAGGTCATTCTCTCCTTTAGACATGGCATTCCTTGGAGAACTTCATGATTTGGAATCAATGTTCACTTAGATTTAGAAAATTACCAGCAACAGGAACATTGGTACAAAGGATGCATCTGACTTTGCTTTCTTGGTGGTAGAAAATCTCTCTGACAGAGAGAGAGAGAGAGAGAGAGAGAGAGAGAGAGAGAGAGAGAAGAAGAAGAAGAAGAAGAAGAAGAAGAAGAAGAAGAAGAAGAAGAAGAAGAAGAGAAGAAGAAAGAAGAAGAAGAAGAAG
>NW_006400011.1:120353-124636 GCF_000299155.1 Elephantulus edwardii
GAAGGAGAAGGAGAAGGAGAAGGAGAAGAAGAAGAAGAAGAAGAAGAAGAAGAAGAAGAAGAAGAAGAAGAAGAAGAAGAAGAAGAAGAAGAAGAAGAATTAAAGAGAAAGGAGAGAAAGAGAATACATATGTCTTACTACTAAATTTCCTCTTCTTTTATCATCTGTAAGATAAAAGATCTTGTAGGCTATCCTTCAGAAAAACCTCAGAGCAGCGGGCTGGACAGGATGGGAGGCTTTGCATTCAATCCTCAATCCTTTAACAACTAATTGGCTTATCACACTAGATTACTTCTTGTGAAATCATTACATAACTGCTATATTACATCATCATTTAACTGTCAAATCACTGAAAATCATGACCCAACTAAATATTTTGGGGGATATACTTTAATACATGACATATGGAGAATTATTTTATACAATCTTGAAACTCATTCTTAAATATTAAAATTCATACTTAAATAGTATTAAAGATAAAGCTTTACACAATCATTGGAAAGACACAAAAAAGCCTTTCCGTAATCCTTCTCCAAAAATGCTAAAAAATTGCTGCATTTGATCAGATTTTTTAAAATATTTTGACATTTTCTTTTAATGTGTACATGTGTGTAGCCAGTACTTATTATCTTCTTTTCATAAGAATTGAACTGTGATTTTCTTGTACTTCATGTCAATGATCTATCAGGTACTCTAAATTGAAATGACATGTGATATTACATGATGAGTGATGAATATAAGTAATGTGAATTGGTATTCCCTCCTCGATTAATGTCTTTCATTTTCCAACAAGTACATAGCAAGCCATACTGAGCTGCTATTGTTCTTGGACATCAATGGGTCAGCTCTCAATACCAGCAATCTTATATGCAACAGAATAAAACTATGCATAAGCCTGTGCAATCTTTACAAGCTCTTCTATGCCCATTGTTGCAAAAAAATATGCCAATCCAGCTCATTGATGGCCTTCATCTTTGTACATTGACCTTTTGCTTTTTTTAAACATATGTAAATGGCAAAATATTTCTCTAATATAAAAGAAAACAGAAAAGATTGAAAAGTGGTTTGAAACACCTGTGTTCACTTTTTTGAAGAAATTATACATAGTATTAAAAGTTTTAAGGGAAAAAAAAAACAAACCCAAACCCAACCCAAGATATTTTTGATGTGGTTTATATAACATGTTTTTATATGAACACCTACAGCTAATGATTCATTATTGATTAAATGATAAAAAAGGATACAACCTAAAAAAACCCTAAAAGGTATTTGACCAAAAAAAAAATTTTTGGTCAGAAAAAGAAAGAATTCACTTAAAACTCAATAGTCATTAATATTTCCAACTGCATGTATTACATCACCTAGACTCGAGCAAATTGCAGAGAATTGGAAGATTAATTTGGCAAGTGTTAAACATCTTTGTCTTTTATCTATTTTTTCCCTTACAAATTTTGGAAACTGACAATCCGCACAGATATTGAATATCATTTATATTGTTAGCCTTGACCCATATATAAATGCATAACTTAATATTTTTCAAAGTCCAGATAGAGTTTGTTGGAGTTTTTTACTTGAGAATATATACAACAAGAATTGGCTGACACAGAACAATTTCAAGAAACAACATATGATCAGGAGGCAATGGTGTGAACGAGGAAGTTTTCAGGCTGCTCTGAAGGACTTGGCAAAAAATAAAGCCCCAGGAATTGGTGGAATACCAACGACATATTTCAACAGACAGATGTGGTTCAGGATGTGCTTACCAAGTTGTGCCAAGAAATCTGGATGACAAATACTTGGCAAACTAATTGGAAGAATGTAAATTTATTCCCATTCCAAAAAATGGGGGACCTGACAGAGTGTGTAAATTATCGAACAATATTGCTAGTATCACACACTAGAAAAATCCTGCTGAAGATCATCCAGAAATGACTGGAACAGTACATTGACAGATAACTATCAAAAGTGCAGGCTGGATTTAGAAGGGGTCGTGACATGAGAGACATTATCATCATTGTCAGATGGATCTTGGCAGAAAGCAAAGAATACCAGAAGAACGTCTGTCTGTGTTTCATTGACTATGCAAAGGCATTTGACTGTGTGTATCACAACAAATTGTGGCTAATCTTGAGGAAATTGGGAATCCTAGAACACTTGATTGTGTTTATGTGAAACCTATACTTGAACCAGGAAGCAGTCCTCAGGACATAGCAAGGAAACACTGCATGGTTCAAAATCAGCAAGGAGTGCATCAGGTATGTATTCTGTGTCCATACCTTTTCAATCTATATAAAGAACAGATTATTTGGGACCATGGAGTTATTGGGACTAATGTGGCATCAACAACCTATGTTACGCAGATGACAGAACCTTGCTTGCTGGTACTGAAGAAGACCTGAAGGGCTTGCTGCAGAAGGTCAATATCTGCAATCTTCAATATGGATTGAAGCTTAACATCAAGAAGTTGAAGATTCTCACCACTGGGTCAACTGGCATCACAAAGATAGGTGGAGAAGAGATTGAGGTTGTTAACAATTA
This sequence comes from Elephantulus edwardii, assembly GCF_000299155.1. Taxonomy (NCBI): domain Eukaryota; kingdom Metazoa; phylum Chordata; class Mammalia; order Macroscelidea; family Macroscelididae; genus Elephantulus; species Elephantulus edwardii. The sequence goes on from NW_006400011.1 coordinate 122,892, forward strand.
CCTCTTGCTTGCCTCCATAATCAACACTTTTAACACCAGCATTCAGGAGATCAAAAGACGAATTGCAATGGGGAAATCTATTGTAAGGGACCTCTCCCAACAACGTCAGTCTAGAGACAAAGGTGTGCCTAATCCAGGCCATGATCTTCACAATTACTTGCTATGCATCAGAGATCTGGACAATGACTAAGAATGACAGAAGGATTTGCGCCTTTGAGTTGTGGTGCTGGAGAAGAGTCTTAAACATACCATGGACTGCCAAGAAAACAATTTGGTCTTTCTTAGAGAGGGTGAAACCTAGTCTTTCTTTGGAGGCTAGGATTTTAAAGCTCTGTCACATATTTTGGGCACATGTCCAGGAGAGACTGGTCCTTGGAGAAGGACTTTGTGCTTGAAATGTTGGAGGGAAAGTACAGAAAAGGAAGACCCCAGATGAGAAGGATTGATGCAATGGCTGTGGTTATAGGACTTGATATGTCAGAATTAATGAGACTGGCTCAGGACAGGGCAGGATTCTGAGCCCCAGTACATAGGGTCGCTATTGGTAGCAGGTGACTTGACAGAACATAACAACAACAACAGCAGCAATTCAATAATTTCTACAGGTATAATTTAGTGACTTCAGTTATAGTCTTTAAGTTGTATAACCACTCACCTTCTTTTTCTAAGTTATTTCTCCCCTAGTATTATATAATTTCTTTCTGTTATTGTTTCTATCTAAATTTCCAAGTTGTTGATATAATTTTGATCTCTCATATGTAGTCTTAACAAAGCAGAGTATTCAGTATTTTTACTAGTTGCCTAAAAATTTATCTGGTGTTAAGAACAGTTCAAGCATTAGTTTTGGTTTAGGATTTAAAGTTTCAACACGACCCCGAAGCAAGCAGAAAGCTTTTAGTTCAGAAGAATTCAAAATTCTGGTCTGAATTTCTCTTCTTTTGACCAGGATTCTTCGACATATCTTTGATCAGTCAGGCACCATCTAGTGCTTCTAGTTTCATAACAAATAAGGTAGTCATTCATGGAGGCAGTTGTAGGAGTACGTATTTTCTCTTTTTCCTGTGTTTTACTCTTTAAATTCCTTTGTTGCTCAAGTTGAATGCAGACAAAGTGCCATGTCTTGGTTAGTTACTTGGAAGCATTTAATAGCTTAAGAATTACACAACTAACCATCCAAACCAAAGAACTAAATCTTGTGAGGCTGATTATACATAAGCACTTTAAGAGTTGTTTTTCTTCACTTTTCTTGCCTTTTTCATCTTCATTTTTTTAAATTTATCACACAATTTTTGGAATCTCAATTTTTCAATATTTTGCATGTATACAACTTACTAACAACTACAATCACTTTAAATAGCCATGCAGATAAAGCTTTTAATATCATTGTTCTTCAAACGAACATACTAAGTTTTTATTTGATTTATTGAGACTAAATTACTATAAAGATTGATTAAACATGGATCCAAAACTACGGATGCAGAACTCCAAAACCAAGAGGGTTTTTAAATTCACTTCAAGCTAATAAAAAGATCAAATTTATAAGCTTTATTTTGAAATTGAGAAACTTCTTTTTCTTTTTTATCCAAAAGGTCACTGTATTCTGACTTCACTTGGTTCAACATGGATTTTGGTTTTGCGGAATCCAAACGTGGACACTTGTTGGCCTCACAGCCTTGGATTTGCCCATTTTTTTTATACATATACATATACATATACATATACATATACATATACATATACATATA
>NW_006400011.1:124878-132020 GCF_000299155.1 Elephantulus edwardii
TTCATTAAAATATGTGAGGGGAGGGGAGGCACATAAAACCCAGAGATAACAAAGATTATTTATCCTAAGTGGTCAGTTTTTAAAAAAGGAGGGGGAAAAGCCCCAAAACAAAACAAAACCACCCCCACAAACAAACAAACAAAAAAACCTTAAACATTCAAAACCAGAGAGAAAATACTGTGAGAGAGCCAGACTACAGGGCTGCTCACAGCGACCTCAGTCTGTCTGTTCACCAGCAGTGAGAGAGAAGGCCTGCTGCGGTGTGTTTGGGATGGAGGGGGCACTCCATCCACTGCCAAGACTTGGGGTCTCCCATTCACTCACTGCAGCTCCCAAGATCGCCCCATCATGGACTTCACACAAAACAGCTCCTTGTGACCCAACTGAGCCAGGCTCTTTGAAGGCAACTTGGGAAAGAGTCCAAATTTCCCTTTTCCAGGACAGAATTCTTGCCTGTCCACTGGAAAGGATTTTGTTTTTAGCTCGATTTTGTTGTCTGCTTTTCAAAGAAAAAAACAAAAAAACCCCAAACCCCCCAAAACAACAACTCACAAACAAAGAGAAGGCAGTGTAACCCTCCATGCCTGAACCAGTCCGCAGCCAGCCAGATTCTGCTGGGAGGGCCCGTGGGGGACACATGGCGGTGCCTCAACCTGGTACCTGGCATCTGAGAGCCCAGTGAGCCCCCTACAAACCTACAAGTGCTCGTGAGCTCTCAACTTCTCAAAGAATGAATCAGTTCTTAGCCCTATAAACACCAGCAGCCAGGGGTGACCATCCCTGGGCCTCTGTGGGTGCTGAGACCTGTCTCCTCTCAAAACTTCTAAAGTGTTTAGAGGAGAGAGATTTTGCTAATAGCTCTAACCCTATAAGTTATAGTATTATATTCTATGTATTCCTCTCTGTTTTTTACTTTATTGGACTATCTCCTTATCTAATTCAGAGATAGTGGTTGTTGTTGCTCTGTGCTATCCCATGAACAACAGCCCTAAACCCTGCTCTATCCTGTGGCAATCTCTTGTCTCTGGCACACCTATCCCCATTATCTCAGCCACCGAATCAATCCATCTCATCAAGGCATCAAGGTTCTTCCTTTTTTGCATAGTCCCTACATCCTCCCAAGCATGAGGCAGAATATTTTAATAAGCACAAGGATGTCTTGGGTATATTATGTAAACCTTCGTTTATATCACTTGATTGAAAATGAATTCACCAAGCAAAATGGTCTAGTGGGAAGGAATCCCACTGACAACTTGAAGGCAAGCAGTTAAAACCACTAGCTGGTCCACAGAGTAGAATTCCGTATGTCCTTCTGTGCCACTTATTCTTGTTGTTGATTGACATCAACCCATACGAGTTTAAGCAAGTTACCCCTTCTCTCAAGAAATTATCCTATTTAATTGGGAAATTAAATGACACACTACTTAGAGCGACCCTGTGAGCAAAATTAAATTAACAGGACTCATAGCGAACCTGTAAACAAAAAAAAAAAAGGCCCGAAGCCTTTCTATAACTATCATCATTTATCAAAGCTCATTAAGTTTCCAGAGGCATGTTGCTTAGGAAGTGGATGCCACTCCTGCGATAGCCTCTGAAAACCCATTGGTGGGTCAGCTATGAGTCATTTCTGACTGTACAGCAGAAAGCAACAACACTTAGTATTTATTAAGCATGTTCTTGGGCCCTCTGATGACATAATGAATAGGGATTTTTGCTACTAATTCAAGGGTGGCACCTCTTGGTGGTTTAATTTCACCAGCGGCTCATCAGGAGAAAGATGGAAAAATCTCCTCCTCTGCAATTCACTGACTTCCCAAAACCTGATAAAGAATCAATTACCAAGTAATTCTAATTCAATGGCAATAAATGTACATGAATAAAGCATACAATTTGAAGCACGGATGGAAAAACTTGATCTCACATAATTTGGTGGTATTATCAGGAAAGGTCTAGCTCAGGAGAAAGCCATCCTGCTTCCTAGACTATCAGTGAACAATATGAAGAATCTCAATGGTATTGGTTGGCTCAGTGGCCACTACAATGGATTTAAGCACAACAATGATTGTGAGAAGAACACAGATCTGGGCAGTATTTTGTTCTGTTTTTTTATCTGGTCACTATGAGTTCAGTCAATCCAGGGGCAGCTAACAACATAGCAACAATGTGTACCAAATTAATCTAAATAGTTTTTTACATATTAAGTAATCCAATCATTAAAAAATGGTAAGTGGCAATGTCACCTTTCCCAATTAAATATGAATATTCCTTGAGAGAAGAGTAATTTGCTTAAGCTCATATAACTAGTCAAATATGGACTAGATTTTACTTTGACAAAATCACTTTAATGTTCCCAATAATTAAATTAGAAAATATAAGTCCTAAATCAAGTATACTGTTGAATTTCTTTCCCTCTCCCTTCTCGTCCAATCACTTTGAGATCATCTGATCTTTCCTTATCATTTCCTTTTTCTATTTTTTTTAAAGTACATTTATTTAGTATACAGACAATTCTTTGTGGTCACAATCCCTTCTGAGTTCACGAACACCATGTTGCAGCTGCCTGGTATTTGTGGTTTTTATATGGATCTCTTTGCATTTTTCTATACGTTCTATTTTCTGATATTTATTCACCTGTAAGGTATTCTCTGTTTTGTTCCCTCTACTTGGAGGTCACTGAAATCAGGAAGAGCAGTAGTGGAATAAAAATGAATAAACATATATTGGAAAAAAATCTAATAAATTCACTGATAGCTATAAAAATTTCCTAGAACTTTACAATCATCTAGGTTGAATGTTGAGCTGCTAACCAAAAGATCAACAATTTGAACCTTCCAGGCATTCTGCTAAATAAGGATGAGACAATGCTCTTCTAAAACTTTACAGCCTCAGAAATCCCAACAAACATCAATGTACAAAGGATGCATAGGGAAACAGGTAAGACAAACAGTTATGAGCAAGTGAATGACACTCATGACTACAAATCAGTCTGGCAGACAATATTTCTACATGAATAGTTGTGAGGGTTTATTTGAGTGAAAATTTACAAGTCACGTTCAGTGTTTGGGGTTTTTTCCCAGATAATCATTCACATAAGCATTAATCAGCACTGATTTTTACAATGGATGTATTTCAAATGTTTAAGCAAAACTTTATTTTATATTGTTTTTTTATATGCTGCAAGTACATAATATACATAAAATCAACAAAATTACAAACACTGAGGGAGTAAGTGGCTGCTTACAGGGCCTCAAAATCATGATGTGGTGAGATAGGAACTTTTCTACATGGTTGGTGGGGTTATAAAATGGTACAACCACTCTGGAAGTCAGTTTAACTTTTTCTCAGAAAACTGTACATAGAAATTCCATGTGACCCAGCTATTCCACTGTTTGGAATATACCCCAAGAAAATAAATACTAAGGCACAAATGGAGACTTGTACACTGATGTTCATAGCAGCATTACTCACCATCACAAGAACATGGAAACAGCCCAGATGGCCAACTACAACAGAATAGATTCAGAAATTATGGTACATTCACAAAATGAAATACTATGGAGCATGCAGAAGCAATGATTTTATAAATTGCTATCCAATTTTGGAAGGACCGGAGAGCATTATGATAACTAACTCAGCTTGATAAAGAGAAATACTGTATGGGACCATTACCGTAGAATGAGTAAGAGGATACAAGGAGGGGAGGGGGGAGCAGAGGCGTGAGGATGAGTGGGTGGTGAGAGGGCGCTTAATCATAGAATCGTACAATTTGATGAGCGGGGATGGGGTGGATTAAGAAAAAAGAAAGATCCAGTGTGAAAAACAATATATACGTAATTTCTAAGTAAGTGAAAATAAAATTTAAAAAAATTAAATCATAATGAGAGGATATTAATGTCAATTAATGTAACAGCTCACAAAGAGAATTTCTACTTTGGTAAACAAGTGACTGATGTCTCAATAACTTGTAGATGGTCTTCTAAAATGCAACTGTTGGTCTCTCCCGTCTGATAGAGAAGAGTGTGAAAAGAAGTAAGGAATTGGGGAGGTGGAGTAAGAAAAACAAAGACACAGGAAACAATTAGTTAAGAACGCTAATGGGCTCTACGGTCATAGCCCATGGGGAACTGAACTGTTAACCTAAAGATGATGCCTCTGGTGGTTCTGATCCACCAGAAGTTCTAGGGGAGGAAAATTGGCAATCTCCTATTGTGCAATTTCTAGCCTTGGAAATCCACTGGAGGGTCAGCTTTGAGGTGTTTTCAACTGAATGAGGGTGAAAGAAAGAGATAATACTCATGAACTTGAGAATGCCAAACTCCGCAACCTAAAAAAAAAAACACCTCGATGGTGCCCAGTTACTGCTGCTGCCTGCTCTGAAATGGATCGTCATAGAGAATCCTAGATAAAGTGGAAATAAACACAAAGCAAACTCACAATTAAAAAAACCGGCAAAACTTACTTATCTGACAGGCATGAGAGAAAGCCTGAGATTATGGTCTCTTTGAGCATCATCTGTGACATTATTTTTAGCCAAACTATGGTCACAATAATGCCTTATACTCAGTTTTTAGACTAGTCCAACATGCAAGACCAAAAGGGTGGCTTTAGTCCAGGGATTAAGTTCACAAGGCAGCAATAGAGAAGATGTTGTTGTTGGGTGATGTTGAGTTGAGTATGACTCATGACGATCGTATGAACAAAAGTCCTGAAGCCTTTCTATAACGATCATCATTTATCAAAGTTCATAGAGTTTCCAGAGGCATGTTGTTTAGGAGGTGGATGCCACTCCTGCTTCCAAAATAGAGAGGATAGATAAATGTCAGTAAGAACCACAAGGAGGAAGTTGAAAGTATGTTACTATATGTGGAGTTTGCAATCAATGTCATAAAACAAACTATATATGAATTATTTTAAGGAATACTAATATACTTGGAAAAATTTCACATAAATAAAAATAAAATATTAAAAATAAATATTACTCAGTTGTTCTACTTGGTATAAAGGGTATCTATGAGTCTGAACCAACTGAAAAGGAAAGGAGGCATATATATGCTCCTATGCAATACCTAAAGTTTAATAAAAGAAACAAATGTTAACAAGTGTCTACTAAAGTAAAATAACCACTTGATGTTCATTAATGCTAAAATTTGGAATAAAATCCATCTATAAAAGGAATAATGATATTTTGATATTGATAATTTCATCATAATTTTTATGTTCTGAAAAATGGTCAACATGGTATAAAAATCGTTGCTCAGACATCAAAGGTATACAAGGACATATAGAAATGAGAAGGAAATAATTTCTTTTGAAGTAAGTTTCCATTGCCTAGTACATTATAACTCTTATATTTGAACAAAGCTCTATGGATTTCTATTGTTCAGTAATACAATAGACTGCATAGTATTGCTGCAAGCATTTTACTAGCTCGGTAATACCACTGGAGTCAATTCCCTCATTTGAAACATAAGACATAACTCTGAAAGAGACAGCATTATCAAAATGCCCGGGATGTGAATAGAATGTTGCAAAATTGCTTCTCAATCTTGTTTGATTTTTCAGTTTACATTCAAGTCCTCACATTGCTCTACTTCAAGGAGTTTTATATGAATGTAAAATAAATTAAAGGAACAAGATATAGCAGTGAGTGGGCCACTTTTATTTCTATTAGAGAAAGGAGGTATTGGTATTCACCCTCAAGGGAAATGTATGGTGTTGTGTACAATGACTCAGAACCAACCCTTAATGACCCTCTGGTGGGTTTTCAGAAGCAATTAATTGCATGGCCAGAGATTACCTATCCTCCCACGGAGCAGCTGGTGGACTTGAACCATGTGCCTTTGAGATTGCAGTGCAGCTTCTTGCTACTAGGCCACCAGAAAGTATAGGTATCTATCCTCAAGGGAGATGTATGTTGTTATTGTTTTAGTGTCAAGTTGGAACTGACACATAGTTGACCCTCAAGCAGGTTTTCAGAGGCAGGTAATCACAAGGGAGGAGATTGCCCATTCTTCTACCATAAGGAGGTATATAGAGATAGTAAATTACTTATTTTTAAGGTGACTCAAGGGACCCTGATTGGCAAAGTATTTACCAAAACTGTTGCCTGCAAGGTGATTCTGATCCACTGCAATCCTAAAGGACAGGGTAGAATTGTCTCATAGGGTTTTTAAAGCTGTTATCTTCATAGAATCTAGACATTACATCTTTCTTCTATGGTATAGTTACTGAGTTCTAAAAATTAACTTTTGGTAATAAAACTGTCCTTTCTAAGGAAAAATAGGATAGCTGCTAACCCACAGTCTTTGGTTTGGGTTCAACAGCTACTCCTTCTGTGCACTACTACTACTACTACTCCTACTACTACTCCTACTACTACTCCTACTACTACTCCTACTACTACTCCTACTACTACTACTACTACTACTACTACTCCAGAAAAGATTTGTAGCCTCCGAAAACTGTTGAAGGATTGCCATGAGTTGACATCCACTCCTCCACTGGAGGGAAGTTTGAATTTCTCTGAGGCATTGTTCAGAGGAGCTCTGGTGACACAGTCATTAAGAGCTTAATACCTAATCAATTGTTTGAGGTCCCAAACCACCAGCACGTCAGGGGGGAAGAGATGTGCCAGTTTTCTTTCATAAAGATTGGAAGCCCTATGGGACAACTCTATTCTGTTCTATAAAGGTCACTATGACAAGAATGAACCTGACGGCAACGTGCTTGTGTTTTTCTGACACTACTCTTAAGAGCTGGGATGCAATACAAAGCAGCTAACTTATTCGCATATAGCTTATTTCATTCTTTTTTCTACTTAAGAACTTAAAAGGAATATATGCGTTGACATGATGTATATTTCTGAAATAAAGAGGTTAATTTTATATGTCATTATGAATGAGCGAAAATGTATAGAAAGGTAAAATAAATCACAGAATGTTCGATTTTTTTAAAAAAGAAGTTATAGTATGGTTATGAGGTGAATATTAAAAATTTACCAGAGTAGTAAGATATAGTCACTAATATATTGAAAAATTCTGTTTGTTATTACTGTTCAAGTCTCAGAACAACTAACAAGTACTTTGATTCTTACAAACTAAAACCAAAGGAGGGTGAATGAAGTATATGAGTGATTATATATA
>NW_006400011.1:132120-143559 GCF_000299155.1 Elephantulus edwardii
ATTATATATATATATATATATATATATATATATACTCACGTACTTTATTTTAAATCACTACTTATATAGCTAAAGCTGGTTTTTATGTTTTATAATCAATATTTTCATTAATCTTTCTCTTTGTGAAAAACAGTACAAGCTGTACTCTCCATCCACATTGTAAATACATATTTACAATTCTGGTCAAGGAATCATTTGAAATATCTTTTATTTACTTGGGAGGCAATTTGAGTAAAGGTATGAAAGAGCTAGCTGGCAAGAATGTGAAGAATTCTGCATTAAGATTTCTGATCTCATGTCAAGAAAACTTTATGACTGCCTTCTTTGTTATTTTTATTTTTTTCAAAATAAATTCCAATATTTCAAGATCAACATTGTCTCTTATCTTTGGAACAACTAACATCCCTTTAAAGTTGAAACTTTGAGTAATGAGATACACAACGTAGACTCAGAAATATTCTAAAGTCTAAAACGTGGCCAAGAAAAATAATTTTGTATTTGTTCTTTTCATCCTGACATTTACTTTTTCAGGTTGTAATGTGTACCTTTTTTGCCCTTTCCTTAATTACCAGGATTATCTGAGTGGGACACATGTTTAATACCTGACTGATAATTGTAAGGTTAGTAGTTTCATTCCACTCGAATGTGCCTCCAAAAAAGAGGTCTATTAATCTACTTCACAATTATCCTGAGGGTAGTGCAGGAGAGGAAAGATTTAGATCTGTTGTTCACAGGGTCACTGTGAGTCATAGTCAACTGAATGGCACAGAGCAACAACAGAACAGCACATATATAATGATATAAAGAATCAGAAACATAAAAGTAGGTGTATAAATACAATCTTTTTCTTGCTTAATAATACACGTTCTTATTAAATGAAAATAAGGAAATGAAGGTAAAGAGAGAGAGTTATAAATTATATTAAGCATACTCATTATTCCCTAAGATTCTGTTTTTCTTTTCTTTTAAAACTCCAAGTGTTACTAAGGATTCAATATAAACTAGACAGTAAATATTCAGAGGATAAAATTATCATTGTTGTTATTGCTGTTGAGTCACCTGCGACTCAGAGAGACCCTCTTCACAATAGCTCTGAACCCTGATAGAGGCAATCTAAGACACACTGTAACAGTTTAGGTATCCCCCGATAGGTGATGCAACAGAATGTGGACATTTTCTAACATTTCATTAATACCACACACAAGTACAATCCTATAGAAGATAGTTAAAAAATGCTGGAGAAATACATTGGCGGGTAATCAGAAATTCAAGCTAGATTCAAAAGAGGCTATAGAACAGAGTGTCAAGGACTGCAGCCTACAATATGGATTGAGGCTCAATGTCAAGAAGACAAAGATTGTCACCACTGGACGAATTGGCAGCATCAGGATGGATGGTGAAGAGATTGAGATTGTACACAGCTTTAGTTTGCTTGGCTCCATAGTCAACAGTCTTGGCACCAGCAGCCAGGAAATTAAAAGGCACATTGCCATGGGAAAGTCTGCTGTGAGGGACCTCTCCAAAGTACTGAAGAGCAATGGTGTCTCTCTGGAGACTAAGGTGCGTCTGATACAGGCTTTGGTCTTCCCAATCACTTGTTATGCATCAGCGAGTTGGACAATGACCAAGGAAGATAGGAGGAGAATTGATGCCTTTGAGCTGTGGTGCTGGAGAAGAGTATTGAGAATACCATGGACTGCTAGGAAAACAAACAGATTTGTCCTGGAAAGGGTTAAACTGGGTGGCTCCTTGAAGGCAAGGATTCTGAGGCTCCGTCTAACATACTTTGGACATGTTGTGAGGAGAGACCGGTCCTTGGAGAGAGACATCATGCTTGGGAGGGTGGAGGGACATCGCAGGAGGGGAAGGCCCTCTATGAGGTGGATTGATTCAGTGATTGGTATAATTGGGATGGGAGTGTTGGAAACAGTGCGATTGGCACAGGACAGAGCAGAGTTTAGGACTGTTGTACATAGGGTCGCTATGAGTCTCAGCGACTCGATGGCACATAACAACAACAACAATAGAACAAGGAATATCAGTGCTAACGTAAGCTGGCTCTTGACTAAAAACAGAATATCACAAAGATGTTTGCTTGCATCTCACTGACTATTCAAACACATTCTATTGTTTCAATCATAGCAAGTTAAGAATAACCTTGTGAAGAATCAGAATCATATGACATTTAATATGTTCGTTTCTAGCATGTACATTTGTAGAGAGGAAGTTGTTTGAACTGAGTAAAAGGATACTCTGTATTTTAACGTTGGTTGTAATGGGAGGACAGATATTATGGGAATGGTACAGGATAGAGTAAGATGGAAATGGTGAAGGACAGAGTAAGGTTCATATATGGTGTTCAAAGGTTCACCATGAGTCAGCTTTATAACACCTAACAACGGCAAAGTAGTTTCAATTGAGAAAATTATATGTCAGGGTTGTATCCTTCCACCATATAATGAGCAATAATATGAGACGCTGGACTATGTAAAGAAGAACAAAGCATTGGGACTGGAGAAAAACTACATAGCAACCTGAGAAACACAGGTGACATAATATTGGCTGCTAAAAGCAGAGGACTTTACATCCTTTGGACATTATTATTTCAAAGGATTGTGAATATATGACCTGCCAGTGTAATAAATAAATACGTCTTGGAAGAAGTTCAGGCAGAATGTTCCTTAGAAGGAGGGTTAAAAATACTGGGTCTCCACAGGAGATGCGTGACCTTTTAGATAACGTGTCGGACTATACCATCAGAACTTCTACTTCAATTTCTAACTATTGCTTACTAATTTCCCAGCAGTGTACCAAGCATGTTATTTCTCGGTTTTTTTTTTTTTTAATTCTTTAGTTCTCAGAATATTTTGCAATTCATTTTCTCTTCCACAGATAGGACATATTAAGAAGTTTAAGCATTTCCTTCAAGGTCTCAGTTCATAAATGGCACTGCCAACAAAGGATTTCAGATCTATTAGCTATAGTGCAAACACTCTTACCCATTAAGCTATGTTTATTCTTTCTATTCAATATCAGCATGAGTAAGAGAATTTATTCACACCTATTATATTTTTATATGTGCCTTACAAGTATTATAAAAAGATTTACTTGAAGTATGGGTCAATAATGTGTAGCATTCTTTATCAAAGAATTGGGAAGAAAATAGATTTTAAGGATTTATTATGAAAAACTCACTCTTTACTCAAACAGACTGAGCTCACCTATATTGAAGTTGGCTAACTTGAATACACATTTGCTTATTTTGAGAAGCACTTACCATCAATAACAATAAACATCATTCAGTTGGCAAATAGAAATGAATCCTCAAGTAAATATTCAAGTGAAAAGTAGTTAAGCAAATACATTCAATTGTAAATGGGATATGACATTTCATAATGAGTTCAAATTAGACAACAAGTTTATATGAGATCTAAGTTGTTTGCAGTGGCCTTCTTCTAAACTTGTTGTCAGATTTGGGTTCAGTATTCACAAGAGGAGGCATAGAGCATGGACAGTGGATACCTATGACAAGGAGCAATAACTCCAGGATTTTGACTCTGTGACTATGATTTTTCAGGGTAGTCATGAAAGATGTAACTCCCAGGAATTGTATTTTTTTTTTTAAAAAAAAAGTGGTTGTTGTTGATTGCATTGAATCAAACACGACTCATATACTCACAGGATAAACAAAGCAGAACACAAACAACTAGTGAACACAAGTTGGTGGATATTGGTCCTTCCTAGCTCATGTATCATACCGCCGTGTATGACTGGATGTGCTGCTTTTATGCTACAATGGAATCTGAAGGACCACTTTCCTTCCTTCCATTTAAGGAACAGGTAAAGCATAATATAGTTGGCACATACTACACACCAAAGCACCCAAAGAATCCCCAAAACCAGAACAACGAAAATAGATCAAAACAAAATAAAATCAGTAGCCGTGGAGTTCTGTTGTGCTGTTAAGCCATAACAGACTTATAACTGACTCTTCAATGAGTTTTCAAAGACTGTAGCTGCATGAGAGGAGATTACCTGCCTTTCTTCCCTGGAGTAATTGGTGGATTTGAAGCATGTGTCTTTGGATTGACAGCACAACTCCTTACCATGAGGCCATTAGAGCTCCCTACAGAGTCACTATGCTGTTGTTTTTATGTATCATAGAGTCTGAACAAACTCATGCCTGAACCTCCAGTAGGTTTACAGAAGCAGTATATTGACAGGAGGAAATTTCCCGTCTTTCTCTTGTGGAGCAGCTGGCGAATTTGATCAGGTTGGATCTGAACTGGGTTGACAGTACAATTCCTTACCACTATGCTACCAGAGCTTCTTTATACAGTCTTTGTTGTTGTTAGGTGTTGCTGAGTCACACAGTGGCCCTACGAACAACAGATTGACTCCTGTCCGATCCTCTGTCATATTTATCATCTCTAAAATACTTGAGGTCACTCCTGCAGGCACTGTGTCACTCCACCTAGTGGAACATCATCCTTTCTTTTGCTGAGCATCCACCATTCCAAGCATGGTGACCCTTCCCAAGGAATAGCCTATGCTCAGAGTATGTGGGGCAACGTTTCAGCATCATTAGCTCAAAGGAACACTCAGGCTTCGCTTTCTCCAAGACATATGACATATACTTGTCCTTATTGTAGTCCATGGGATGTTTAGTAATTTCCTTTAACATGATGAGTCAAATACATCAATTCTCATGTAGTAATCCTGCATTCCAACTCATAATAGGACAGAGTAACTATCCCAAGTCAATAAATAAGGTTCCCAGATCTATAAATCTTTAGAAATGATGATTGCTACATCTTTCTTCTCCAGCGCAGATGATGAGTTTGATCCTCCAACTTGGTTAGGAGGAATGTGCTTATCATTGTGCTGCTAGGATTTCATAACAAATTGCATTGGGGGCTGGAAATAAAGAAATGTCATCAAAAAAAGGTAAAGCGTCTAGTACAAGTGGTTAGCCTTATTGTTGTTAAGTGCCGTCGAGTTGTAGGTGACTCATAGTAGCGACCCTATGAACGAAAGTCCTCAACACTTGTGGGACTTTGATCCTTTCTCCAGGTTCGTAGGGTTTCTGGACACAAGCCATTACTGAACTGGATGCCACTCCTGCTTGTTTGAACTGGGAAGCTCCACCAAACATTGTCTGCCATGGATAACCGTTATCGCATTTGACACATCGGTGTCACAATGTTCAGCTTCACAGCAACCACGAGTTACCTCTGTACGGCAAGTGGACATACCAGGGCTATACAACCTAGAAGAATGTTGGTTTAGCCTTACTTAGGAAAATAATGTATACCAGGATACTTATCTTTAAAAATATAAGAAGCTTTAATTTCATTTTACTGATTTCATTTTTAATTTTTTAAAAAAAATTCTGCCATTGATTTCTAAGGTTTAATCATATGAAAAAGTACTGTACCAAACTTGATGTTTAGATAATCCTCTTTAATTGTTTAAATTTAATTTACTTTGCTTTCCTTAAGATTTTCTCTTTTATTCCAGAATTAAATTGTTTTCTTCTTTACTTAAGTTTTTAAAATAGGATCCACATTGTCTTTTTCATATTAAATGGCATACATGTATATGGACATTTATTGTATTCCATGCTTCTCCTAGACCTGGTCAGTGTAAGTTTTCACTTCCTCAATTTAAAAATACCTTGCAGATAGCAGAAGTTGTCGAGTGTAGCTTATATGAAGAGGTGGATAGCTTCATCTGTCTACAATGACTAATCAGATGCACACAAAGCACCTCATTTGTTCCTAATAGTTCGAGGCAATCTTGACAGAGTGTGGAAATTATCAAACAATATCACTAATATCACATCCTAGCAAAATCCTGCTGAAGATTATACAGAAATGACTGGAACAGTACATTGACAGAGAACTACCAGAAATACATGCTGGGTTTAGAAGAAGTCATGGCACTAGAGACATTATTGACAATGCCAGATGGATCTTGGAAGAAAGCAAAGAGTACAAGAGGAATGTCTATCTGTATTTCATTGACTATGCAAAGGCATTTGACTGTGTGGATCACAACAAATTTCGGCTAACCTTGAGAAAAATGGGAATTTCAGAGCATTTGATTATGCTTATGTAAACCTATACTTGGACCAGGAAGCAATCCTCACAACATAGCAAGGAAACACTGCATGGGTCAAAATCAGGAAAGGAATGTGTCAGGGATGTATCCTGTCTTTTCAATCTTCATGGAGAACAGATCCTTTGGGAAGCTGGGTTTTATGAGGAGGATTGTGACATCAGGATTGGAGGAAGACTCATCAACAAACTAGATGACACAACCTTAGTTCTGAAACTGAAAAGGACCTAAAACATTTGCTGCACAGGATCAAGGACTGTAGTTTGAAATATGGATTGCAATCAGAAAACAAAGATTCTCAACACTGAGCCTATTACAGCCTATTATATCATAGCACCATGAGAGGTGGACAAGAGATTGAGATTGTTAACAATTACAGATTGCTTGGCTCCACAGTCAACACTCTTGGCACTAGCAGTCAGGAAATCAAAAGATGAATTGCATTGGGGAAAGTCTACTGTGAGAGACCTCCTTAGAGCAGTGATGTCTGTCTGAAGACTAAGGTGTACATGATCCAGGCCATGGTCTTCACAATTACTAGCTATGCAAGACAATGACTTGGAGCTGGACAATGACTAAGGATGAGAGAAGAAGGATCAATGTCTTTGAGTTGTGGTGTTGGAGAACAGTGTGAACAGGCCGAGGACCTCCAGGAGAATAAACATGTCAGTTTTGGAGAGGGTAAAACCAAGTTTGTCCTTGGAGGCTAG
The DNA here is from genome assembly GCF_000299155.1 of Elephantulus edwardii. Taxonomy (NCBI): domain Eukaryota; kingdom Metazoa; phylum Chordata; class Mammalia; order Macroscelidea; family Macroscelididae; genus Elephantulus; species Elephantulus edwardii. The sequence continues at coordinate 138,951 of NW_006400011.1, forward strand.
TATTTTGAAACTCCATCTCACATACTTAGGTTATGTGACCAGGAGGGACCTTTCCTTGGAGAAGGACATCATGCTTGGAAGGGTGGAGTGACAGTGCATGAGAGAAAGACTCTGGATGAGATAGATTGATACAGTAACTTGGAAAATGGGGGTACATGTGTTGGATTCAGTGAGATTGGCTCAGGGCGGCACAAGCTTCAGAACTGCTGAACATAGGGTCACTATGGGCAGCAAGCAACTCAACAGCATATAACAACAACTTGAAGAAATACATGCTAAGCTACACTTACAACTTACAATTCATAGTTCTTAAAACTTCAATATCTCATGTTGTTGCTGTTGTTTAATGCCATCGAGTCGTAGACGACTCATAGCGACCCTATGAACGAACAGCCTGAGCACTGTTCGTACATAGAGTTTCCAGAGGCAAGCCATTTTGGAAGTGGATGCCGTTTTTGCTTCCAGGCTTGATTTAGTCGGGAAGCTCCAGCCAACACTGTCCACCATGGGTGCCCATTACCACGATTGGCACATCACTGTCACAGGTTTCAGCATCACAGCAACCGCGACTTACCTCTGTACAGCAACACACAGACCAGTGCTGCTTTGAAATTAATCTTTGCCCTTACTATGACTCGTAAATGTTTATAAATTGATTTGTATGTGTTCATATAAATATCCTACAGAGATAAGACATCTGAATTCTTATTTACAGGTGTGTGTGTGGTGTGTGTGTGTGTGTGTGTGTGTGTGCGCGCGCGCGTGCACGCACACACTAACATTCTGTGTCCATAACATATATATGAAGAGTTTGACAAAGTTTAAAATGAAAAGAAGAACTCATGAAACACAAATCAAATCTGTTCAGACAAAGCTTAAACATCTCACCGGAGTAGAGTAGGGAATGAATACACAGGAACCACTCAATAAACACTTATTGATTTGAATGAGAAAAGAGTTCTTTAGTTCTGAATAACTAATTTAAGTTCTGAAGATTTTCCCCTCCTTTTGAAACCATTGTTTTTGCATAAGGAAAGCTCCTTCACAATTTTCTATATTCTCAACTTCTAACTTGCATGTGTTCAGATAATAACCATCTGTTACAGAAAGATAGGTTACCACAGTGGTATCTGAGCTGATTTGGAGCAATTATAGCCAGAATGGAAGACTCCCTGCAAGCAGGGATTTTGAACTTTATGTCCAAAAAGAGAACCTGAGACATTCATAGGAATAACATGGATCAAAAACACATACTAGAATAAGAAGAGTTTCTCCATGGGGATCCAGCGAGAAACATCAGCTTTTCTCATTAGGAGCTTTGCTACTTTTCTGGTAACAAGTTGGTAATAATTTAGGGAAAAGAAGCACGTTAAGTTAAAACAGAGACTAAAAGTAAATGAAAGGAATTTTTATTTATAGCTCATTGCATATATAATATTTTATAATATATATTAGTATTTTTAATATATAATATGACCTAGTGGGAAGGAGCTGTGCTGCAATCTTGAAGGCATATGGTTCACATCCACAAGCTGCTTTGCGTGAAAAAGAAGGGCAATCTCCTCCCATGCAGTTAAACTGCCTCTGAACACACACTGCAGGGTCAGCTATAGGTCAATTCCAACTCGACAGTACACAACAACAGCAAGGTTGTTTTCAGGTGCTGTCATGTTGAATATTATTTTCAGATAATAAATTAACTGTAAATAGAAACATTGTTCTATTCCATACCCTGTTCATGGAATTATTAATAAACTTGCATCTATTGCTGGGAAAGGGGATCTTGAAGTCAACAAAATTCACATAAGCTTTTCCTTTGGTAATCCACTGAGTAGGAAAGATGTCATAAAAATGAATTGTTTGAAATATTTTAGTGACTATTTCAGGAAGCCCCGGTAGCCTAGAGGGTAAGAAGTGGTACTGCCAACACACGGTAGGTATTCAAATCCTCCAGTTGCTCTGAAGGAAAAAAAAAATAAACAATCTCCTCCCATACAATTTACAACCTCTCAAAATCCACTGAAGGCTCGGTTACAAGTCATTTCTGACTTGAGAACATTGAGTAAACGAATGAGTGGATTCATTCCGGTCAGTTCCTTGCTGGAATTCTTAATTTTAAATAGTTTGGTAGTTTTGTTTATGTGTAGTTGGGTTTGTTTGGTTTTTTTTCATTCTTAAATCTTCCATTCTCCCCTTGGTATTATTTCATTCAATCGTTATCCTCATATCACTGTACATTAATAATTCTGATTCCTTAAATCTTAGAGTAAATGCGGCCTGCCACCATAGTTTGTACTGATTCATCTAAGTTCTGCATGTAGCATTGATGACCTGCAAGATTTGGATAGTTATTCCTGTAATATAGTCATTTCTTCAATAGCCCTTCTCATCCCAAGGTTTTTGCCCTAAGAAAACATCATATCGGAAGAACCACTTCATGTATTTTAAGAAAGAGACAGCATAAACTAGCTGTTTGCCTCTATTTTTACAGAGGTGTGTTGTTTGTGTTAATTTTATAGTGTTTTAAAAATGATTAAATCTGACTTGACATCTGACTTGAGCAAGTTATCCAATAAATCACTAGTTTTATGGGCAGGCCATTTTGTGAGAAAAAAACACATTTTGTATTTTCTATTACTATCTGATGGTTTAAAATCTTATTGCTCTAGGTTCTAGGCATTATTTTGGTCTTAAATTTTCTATGATCTAATAATTAAAATGTGATATGATTTCTGATCGTGTGGCAAATTTTTTAATGGATTGACTTGGTGGCTTCAGGATGGACTTCGTGTGTGTCAGAGATGATGAGGATATCACAAGAGAGGGCAGGGTTCAAGTCTGCTGTTTATAGTGTCCTTAAGAGTCATCCTGGAGTCGATGGCACTTAGCAAAGACATTCCTTTCAAAGCATCCACTGTCCTCAGAAGAAGGATTCTCTGACTCTGTGGGTCTCACCTTACAAATAAACATCACATTCTACCGTCCTTGCATTTCGCAGTCATGTAAACAGCCTGGCCACAAACCATCTTGCCTTCTCACTAAAATCCTAACATTTTCACTTGTTAGCTAACTTAGTTTCTTCCCTTCTCCAGCCCTTATATTACTAGTGGTAATAAGGGTAAATAAAATGGTGTGAGCAGAGTGAGACGACCTAAGGGAGGTTGAAGGTCTAATAAGGTAGATATCAAGTAATTATTCCATTTTCATTCTGTGGCATGTTTGTCCGCATGTGGTAGAATGAGGTTTAGATGATGCCTACCATGTAATTATTTACAATCTTATAGCTATAGGCTCAGTGCATTATTATGGTCTTAAATATTCATTAATTTTTATTAGTAAATATTTTACTTCCTCAAAGATTCTGGGGCTTCGTCTGACATACTCTGGGCATGTTGCAAGGAGGGACAGGTCTTTGGAGAGGGACATCATGCTGGGTAGAGTAGAGGGACAGCGCAGGAGGGGAAGACCCTCTATGAGGTGGATTGATTCAGTGACTGGGGTAATCGGGATGGGTGTGTCAGAGGCAGTGCGATTGGCACAGGATAGAGCACGGTTTAGGGCTGTTGTATATAGGGTCGCTATGAGTCGCAAACGACTCGACGGCACATAACAACAACAACTTATATCTTCGATTTTAAGAAACTCTGTGGATCCACTCCATTCAGAACAAAAACAAACAAAAAAATAACAGCTTTCACCCTCTAAATGCCCTCTTTAATATGAAGTTTTCTTTCATCTTCTTGTTTCACTGAGTTTTTTATATCTTTGATACTTTGAAATATTTGTGCCCATTATCAGTCTTTATTATTTTGACCAGTTGTGTGATCATTTGAAAAGTCATGTTATGTATATAAGCTGTGGCTTATTTTGATGCTATCAATGTTGTTAGATGCACTAGAATCTGCTTCAATTCATAGTGATTCTACGTACATCACAGTAAAAAACTGCTTGATTCTGTGCCACCCTCATAGTCTCTGCTCTGCTTAAGCTCCCTAATGCAGCCCCTGTGTCAATGGCTGTCGCTGAGGGCCTTCCTCACACCATTATCCTCTTCTCAGAAGCCTTCCTGATTTCAACTATGTTGTTGTTGTGTGCAGTTCAGTCAGAAATGACCTATAGCTGACCCTCCACTGGGTTTTCAGAGACAGTTTAATCACATGGGAGGTAATTGGCTATGATTCTCCCACAGATCAGAGAGTGGATTCAAATCACATACCTTTGGGATGGCAGTACAGCTTCTTACCACTGGGACATCTGAACTCCCTAGATAGATAGTAAGTCTATGGTAACTATAGACTTAACTCTTTCACAGTACAAGGACAACTTAGACTATGGGGAAACAATGAATAAAAGTTTATATTATTTTCCAGTATATAATAGTGACCTACAACTGTTATTAATCATAATAAAATTTAACATATAATTTTGATTTGAAGAGTAAAAATTTGTCGCATGATCAGAAATTATATAGTATTTTAATTATTATTAGTAGAGGTTCTATTTCCTATATATTATTATCAAAAGACATAATATACATAATGCATTATGCTTATTAAACTTAAATTGTCGCACAGGATAGAGCACGGTTTAGGGCTGTTGTATATAGGGT
>NW_006400011.1:143694-145030 GCF_000299155.1 Elephantulus edwardii
TATCTGTATTAAAGACAGACTTCCATGTCAGTGGGAAGTACTATGTGTACTTATACTGTGTAATATATTTCTCTAAGACCTGTCGGGAGCTCTAATGGCAAGAAGCTGCACTGCAAATCCCAGAGGTATGTGGTTCCAATCCACCAGATTCTCTGCTGGAGAAGGAGGGGCAACCTTCTCTTGTATCAGTCAGATCCGATTTAACGGTACACACACACAAAAGAACGAAATTTAAAAAAAAAACCACCTTCACTTACACTAATGTATTCCTTACAATGGTTTTATGTGATAAAACTATTTGTGTTTACTTTCATTAATGAGGAAACTGAAGAAAAGAAGTTCAGCAATTTACTCAAAGTTGTACCCAAACACATACAAAGATGAGATTTAAGCTTATACAATGTAATGCCACTTCTTAGATCATTCTTTTTGCTTAATAGTTCAATACATTTAAGTAATTAGTTCAAAGGGTTTTAAAAATCACTGATGAAATAGAATAGCAACTCACTATAAAAAACTGACTCGCTATGCTCCAGAAAGGTCATAGTTAGGTACATATTAGGTTACTAAGCAAAAGGTTGGCAGTTTGAACCCAATAACTGCTATATGACAAAATGATATTAAGCCAGATCTTAGAAACCAGAAATAGGATTACCACAAGCTGTAATAGACAAAAAGGTGATGGAAGGGATTGTTTGAAACTGTTTCAATTTCATGTTCTGGTATGAATTTTAAGACTTCAAAATAAGCCTTCAGATGTCACTTCAGGTGAAATATTAAACATAGAATAAAAACTTATAACAATGAAAAGTTCTGTATCATATTAAGTCATATAAAAAAAGAATGTCCTAGAAATTCACTTTTGTACTCAAAATATTAATAATATGCTATCTTAAGAATACATATAATTGAACTTTTTACTCAGTTTGTATAGATACTCAGAAGAAAGCAGCATGAGTTCATAAATACTCTCAAAAAAGTACCAATTTCTTTATTTAAAATATGAAATAATAATTCTTTTTTATGTGACAGGGATATAAGAACATCATTCCATAACTTATCTTTACTATTTTCTTTCACATATTTTTGATACTGACAATCATCTGAGAGAATAAGGAGCCTATTATTTCCATGAAAGTATTTTCATCATAGAGATTGAAGAATAAAAAAAAAAATTGGGGTATAGACTTACTCTGACTTCTTGGTATAAACATATAGTGATCTTCAGTTAACTTTCAAGGGCATTAAATTATGAAGGAAAGAAATTGTCCCTCTTTCTCCATTAGAGCAGTTGCTGGATTGAAACTATTGGAGGAACTGGTTTTAGTGAACAGTA
>NW_006400011.1:145605-166797 GCF_000299155.1 Elephantulus edwardii
GTCATCGAGTTGCCTGCAACTCATAGAGACCCTATGTACAACAGCCCTAAATTCTGCTCTATCCTGTGCCAATCATATCATCTCTGACACACCTATACCCCATTATCCCAGTCACTTGAATTAATCCATATCATCAAAGGTCTTTGTCATTCTCCAGCTTTCTGATGCATAGAAAGTAATTGCAAAGACCATCAACTGGACCAGGCGTACCTTAGTCTCCAGACTGACATCATTGCTCTTCAGTACTTTGGAGAGGTCTCTGAAGCAGTCTTTCCTCAATGCAATTTGTCTTTAATTTCCTGGCTGTTGGTACCAAGAGTGTTGATTTTAGACCAAGCAAACTAAAGCTAGTAACAATTTCAATCTCTTCACCATCTATCACTATTCTGTCAATCAGGCCAGTGGTGAAAATTTTTGATTTCTTGATGTTGAGCTTCAATCCATTTTGAAGGCTGCAATCCTTGACTCTCTGAAGCAAGTGCTTCAGATCCTCCTTAGTTTCAGCAAGCAGGGTTGTATCATCTGCATAACACAGATTGTTGATGAATCTACCTCCAATCCTGATGTCACATTTCTCCTCATAGAGCTCAGCCTCCTAGTTAATCTGTTCCACATACATGTTGAAAAGGTGTGGAGATAGGACACATCCTTGGCATGCACTGTTTACAGTTTAAACCATGAAGTGTTTCCTTGCTGACTGCCTCCTGGTCCAAGGATAAGCTGCTCATAAGCACAATCAGGTATTCAATCAAGTGTATTCATGTTGAATTTCAAATTAGAATAAGTAGCTTCAAATCTGCCAGAGCTTCGTTCTGGGATTCCCATTCTTTTCAGAGTCAGTCAGAGTTTCTATCTATCTATCTATCTATCTATCTATCTATCTATCTATCTATCTATCTATCTATCTTAAATTTACCTAACAGAAGTGGCCTCCACTTTCTAAACAACATGCCTTTGGAAACTCTATGAACTTTGAGAAATGACGATAGTTATAGAAAAGCTTCAGGTCTTTCTTTTGTTCATAGAGTTGCTATGAGTCATACTCGTCTCCACAGCAATCAACAATGACAAAAGGAACTATAAAGGGCAGCTCAGGAAGACAAAGCAAAGCATTATAATGAATTGCACAAAGGACACATTTCTGAGGGAACCATGGTGGTACAGACTATAGGGACTTGTTCTGCTACTCCAAAGCTGACTCCTGTCCAGCAGTTCGAATCCACCACTAGCTCCACATGAGAAAGATAGACAATCTTCTCAAGTCTTCAGGAGGATCAGCAATGAGTTGTTTTCAATGACATGACAAAGAGTTTAAGTTTTGAGTTTGGATTTTCAAGACTAAATTATAACAGGTGAAGACTGTCAATCTTTCTCCTTCAGTCACTGGTGGATTCAAATCTCTGGAAATGTCAGTCCTTTTCAAATTATAAGGTTTAGTATGAATTACAGTACCAAATATCTCATTGCCTGTCAAAAGAACAAGAAGTTTCTTTTGCAAAAAGTACAAGCAGGGAGCTCTTTAGAGGCAAGGTTGGTCAAACTTCATTTCACTTACTTTACTCATGCTATCAGAAGGGGGTAGTTGCTGGGAAAAGACATTATCATGGGAAAGGGAAAGGGAAAGGAAAAGGAAAAGGGAGAGGAAAAGGGAAAGAAAGAGATGAAAACCTTCTGCAAGATAGATTGGTATGGTGACTGTAATAATGGCCTCAAGCATATAACAGAGTGTTAGTACGGGGCAAAGTTCAGTTCTGTTCAGAGTCTCTACGTTGTTGTTGTTAGGTGCTGTCAAGTGGTGTATGACTCATAGTGACACTATAAACAACCAGAATGAACCCTGTCCTATCCTCTGTCACCTTCACAATCTGTGACACACTTGATCCCATGGCTGTAGTCACTGTGTCAAGCCACCTCATAGTCAAATCAATGGCACCTAAGAACAACAGTGTAAATGCTGAAACTTCCTGAGATGGGGAGATATTGCAGCTCCTTGGAAAGTCTGCAGACTCAGAAATAAAATATTAAAGTGTTTTTTTGTTTGTTTGTTCATATTCAGACTATAGCATCTGGACTTAGGGCAAATTAAAAAAAAATGCAGATAAGTGACAATCTCTATCCTGAGCAAATAATCCAAGTAATTGGAATTTATGAGGACAATGTGGAAGCAGAATCAGAGGAAGACTTGTCAACAACCTGCATTATCAGATAGCACAATAGCACAAGCTTGCTTGCTATAAATGAGGAGGACTTCAAGCATTTGCTGCGGAAGATAAAGAATGCAGCAAAATAAACATATATCTTTCTCAGCTGATGTGATACAATTTTGATTTTTTTTTCTTTTGGATATTTTGGATGTTGAGGTTTTTTTCTACTTAAATTTATAAACTCAGCTATTGCTGATGATTATTTATTGGAGAAGAATATTAATATTTCATAGACTATCAAGAGAACAAGCAAATATGTCAAGGTGAGCTTGCAGTTAGGGAGCTCCTCAGAAGGAAGAGTATTGAATCTTTGTCTCACATATTTTGGGCAAGTTGTTAGGAGAGAACAGTCCTCGGAAAAGGACATCATGATCAGAAAAGTGGAGATTCAGTGAAGGAAGGGAAGACGCTCCAAGAGATGGATTGATAAAGTGACTTTAACAATGGGCTCAAGTGTGGCAGAGATGATGGAGGTGGCTCAGGAAAAGGTAAGGTTTAGATCTGCTATTTATAGGATCCTTATAAGCCATAGTCCCTCTAATAACCCCAACAGCATGCGAATAAGTTTATGCTTCAAAAAAGAAAGAAAGAAAACTGTCTATAAAAGTGGTTGTAATAATGATATCTTCCTGGAAACAGATCCAGTTCAAAAGAAGAAAAAGCATTCCAGGTTTATTCATCTCTACTGGATCTGATTTAGGTCTGTTAGTAATAATAAAACTATATATATATATATATAATCATTAGAGTGTGTTCCCATAGCTGACAATTATTGTGGAGGATGTTGCAACTGGTAAGAGAGAAAAAAATACAGAGAACAGGACACTAGGTGCTTGTTCCTCAGGCTAATTTGCTGAATCTAACCTTGTATTTGTTGACCCTCACCTTTTGTCCACATTTTCCTCACACCACAAAAACGCAGTCATAAATTTCAGTTCCCAAGCTTATTACATTTGAGATTGTAAAATGCCAGGAGCTATAGTACTGAAAGTGCTGCCTCTCAAACAATTTTCTCCAATGATATCAACCTTGAATGTAAGAGATGTACGTGATGGAGAGCTTACAACATTACATAAATCGTGGTCTATTTAGTCTAAACCCTTCATTTAAAGAAAACTGACTAGATTTGCAGCTTAAGAGAATGGTATAATCACACTGATATCCTTGGTCTGTTGAAGACTGTATTTAACCAACACAAGAACAATAATACTACTATGATTTTAAGTGTCTGAATTTAAGTACTTACAATCAAAAAATAAAAAAGATGATTGAGCTAGTAGCATTGCTGATTTCAGGTTACATTGTATAAAACAAAGTCCATGCAGATCATGATTATTTACTTACATTAACTGTTAATTACATTACTTGAAATATTATTTTATAAATAATAATGGATAACACTCAGAACCATTTATTTTTTAATATTTTCCTTTCTTCCTATCTTCCTAGAAGGTGTAATCTTCATATATCAAAATGATATAGACATCAACCAATTTCCTTCAAAAATATTCAGAAATAAAACCAACAATTTTATAAATTCATGAAGCTTAACTTCTAACTTGAACATAATTTGAAAACATGTATTGCATAAAACTTTAGCAGAAACTTTTAAATGAACATGTTCTTGCAGACCCTCTTGCTTAGATTTTACTTTTCAAGACCAAGGGCCATATTCTGGAACTCTCAGAAATGTTCTTTGCTCATTAGTCATAACTGAGCCTCTGTATGGGAACTGCATTTGATCTCAAGGAGAAAGGAGGTCTGCTGACACTGGAAACTCAAAGGCACATGTTGCTCAATCAAGTAGTTGTTTAATGAGAGAAAGATGAGTAATCTCATACCATGCAATTTACTGCTTCTGAAAGTTCATTAGAGGATCACCTCTGAGTTAATTTTGACTGGATGGTACACCACAACAAAAGGGGAAGAATTATTTCACTCAAGTTTGGGTACTCTTCTCAGAGAAGTTTGAATGCAATGATTACTTGACTTGGGATTACAAGAATGTAGACTTTGGCTATAATCCAATGCAGTTGAAGACCTAAATGCACAAAGAAACAGTATTATAAATAGTTAACTTTAGCTGGATTACTCACTCACCGATCAGATTGAAATGAGGGCCTCATGAATATACTTTTTTAAATTAAAGCAACCACTGTTAATGAAATGGGTTCAGGTATGAGTGAGAGACTTGAATGGTCAGCAATTGCTACAATATTAAAGATACCTGACAGGTTTCCAGTCACCTGTATGATTCTGAGAGCTAGACAATAAGGATGTCAAGAGAAGAACTGATGACTGTGAGTTGTGGTTTAGAGAAGAGTACTGAGTGACCCATGGACTACCAAAAGAACAAATAGATATGTCTTGGAGAAAGTGTAACCAAAGTGCTTCTTAGAGCCAATGATGTGTAGCTTTGTCTCACATACTTAGGGCATTTTGTTAGAAGAGGCTGTTCCTTCGAGATAGCTATCATGCTTGGAAATGTGGAAAGTAAAGAGAAGAAGATCCTCAAAGAGATGAATTGATGCAGTGACTGAGGCAATTAGGTCAAGTGTGCCAACGATGATAAGGATGACACAGTTCAGATCTTTTGCTCATCAAATTACAATGAGTTTTTATTCGACTTGACTGTACTTAAAACAACAACAACAACAGGGAAGTAGGAATTATACAAGAATATAGAATTTCATTGTGGGATTGAGTGAAACAAAGACATTGTTAAAGACATTGGAAAACAATCAAAATCATAGAATTATTAAGGAAAAAAATTAAGGCTAGAGAAAATGAGAAAGAGAAACTCCTTGGCAACATACAAAGAAATTCATGTTCCTTTCAGACATAGAACATCACAACTAAAGATCAATCCCATGATTTAATTGAAAGAGTTGAAGAGATTTTCAGTTATTCATGTCATAGTTTGAGGGCTATAACTGGATAGAAGAGGAATACTCAGAATTACAATGGCTAACAGCTAGGTCAAAGTTTCCTAAAGCCTTTAAATCTCAGGTCTCCCTGAAGATTATGACCCTTTATAAGTGGTACACACCTCCCTTTTAATGTCTTCTAAGAACCTCTGCCTTAAAGAATAACAGACCTCTCTTAGGAGAAGTATCTATCTCTTCTCCTAATAACAATAACTCCTGGCATGGTACAATGCAATCTGGTAAAAAAAGCATTGGACCTGTGGGGAAGAAAAAAGACTATTATAAACCAAGGAGCTAAAGAAACTGCTGAAGATTTATATACAGAAGATGGGGTGGGGGTGTGTGTATGTGTGGGTGTGTGTTCAGTCTTCAAATCTCTCATGTTTCATCTTTTATACTGATTTATCTCTGCCCTAGATTTTGTCTCTTTCTTCTGCTCAGAAAGGCCCGAGTGACTACTTTGTGTCCATTCAGATTGAGGGTCATATCGATAATATAATCTAATTAATAACACTGATCCTGTCCCATCCATGATCTCAACTCTCTTTTCCTGCAGAATGTACCATATTCACTGGCATAATGCCAGAGTGAAATGTTAATGAACACACAGGTCTTCACTACTCCAATCTGTTTACCATCATTCCCACTTATCCACTCAGCACTTCCCATCCTCATGATTCTCGTCTCTCTGGTTTAGAAAGCATTTGTTTCAAGAAGATGGAAAGTCTTGCCCTAGAAATTTAAGAAATTAGAAAATTAGGTAAAAAGAGCAAAAAAAAATCTCAGTGAAGTAGCTCGACATGGGAGACAGAACACTGGGCTCCAGTAGAGCAGTAGTTGTGAGGCTAATATAGATCTGAGCAGTGTCTATATCTAAGTCAGTAGGAAGGTTGTTAAGAGTCAGAGTTGACTCTCACACACCTAAGAACAATTACTCATTTATTCAGAGCAATACACAAGCCCCAACAATATGACAAATGGTCTGGGTATAAAAGGTGTTGAGGCCTCTGCAAGGAAGATAGTGTTAATCCACAAGACGTGCACTAGAATAAAGAGACCAGCCTCAACAGAAGTTACTCTCCCCATGATAGGTTGATTTACTCTCCCTCATGATAGGTTGATTTGAAGGACAGACTTGCCTCTTTTGGTGGCACCTCTATTGGTCATCCTAGCTCCAGAGCCCTTCATAGATCAACTGGTCATCCCAGCTCCAGAGCCCTTCATAGACTAAGACTTTTTATATAACTGGATCAACTTACAACTTTTCTTCCTAATTGTATTTTTAATAATAATTCTATTAGTCTATTAAATAATAATTCTATTATTCAACAGACACTGTGCCGCCATTTCTACCCATTACTCCCAGCAAGCTAATCTCCATCTTGGAATGTGTTTTCTAAAAAACAGTCTAAAATACCTTAGTGTCTCATTGAAATTATATACTTGTAGACTTTCTTTCAAATTTGAACTTGGAAAAATATTATTTAACTTGCTTCAGAATCATACATTTTAAAAAGATCAAAGTAAGTCACTTAACACTATTAGAATATGTCAGCCAAATGGGAAGGAATACTGGATAATAAAACAGCATGCATTTTTGTTTTGTTTCTACTGGCCACAGGTGTTGGTAATATTTGCTTTATAGTGGTATTGAAATAACTTTCATTCTAACTTTTCTTTGAAATGTTATCTGTAAGCTGTAAATACTTTTGCACTGAACTCTTATTTTTATTACATTTTTTCATAAGATTCTTATAGAAATAGAATGCCTTCTTAAGTCCTTTTTTGGAAGGAAGATGGGTGGGAGAAAATCATACAAAAGTAAAAAAATATTTATAATGGCTGGAACCAAACTGTTGAGTGAGACAAATACTTTCTACTTATTTGAAATACAATACTTAGTATACATGATAGACACATAGTTGAGTATGAGTGCTTCATTAAAATGCATTTTTATCAAGTTTATAGAAATCTCTTAAGTATCTCTACGTTCCTCAAGCACTATCATATTTCCTTGTACAGATAACTCTCCTTTAACCATTTGACCATGGCTATCCTGGGAAAAGTTGTGTTTCTCTGAACATGCTATTTGAAAAAAAGAAAGATACTTGAAACATTAAGAGGCTAAAACAAAAGCTAATTTGCAAAATTTTTAGTATATTCTTTAACGCATAGTAACAAATCAGTGCATTTTAGCTGCTATTATAACAATGGGAAATGTTAAATTTCCCATTAAACATTTGTTCAATAAACAGGTAAGTGTATCAGTCATTAAAACACAATGCATTTTGGTAAAGGACATAATAACTCTTAATTGTGATTCTTACTGATTCTTAGACTCAAATATCTTTCTGTATTATTTTATTCTCATTAAAATTATGTGATACGTTTTATTATTGTCATCATCTTCTGCCTTTAAAATGAACAAATTATAAAACAAAAAGCTTATTAATTCCCCACAATCATTCTGTGACAAAGTAGTCAAAATTGGGATTTAAATTGAAAATGTGTTTTTTTTCCAGAATTCCATCTGATTCTTAAATTATGGAGATTGATATTAGGGGAATATCAGTGCTATTAAATTAGAATAGGAGATAAAAAATAGAATCATGGAGTGCCATCTGTTTGGATAAATATTTGAATAACTAATCAGATCAGGTGTTGTACTGGGATATTGGCATTAATTAATAGAGATAAATTGTTCTCTAACCAAAATCATTGAAAAAATAAATAATGAAGACAGATGTACTTCATTGGCATGGGTTCATTCTAAATTTTAATGATTTTTCCAAGCTGAGACAATATCTCTAGTTTTCTAGAATGCTCTAAAACTCATTTCCAGACACCACATTTTTTATGTTGCTTTCAAATTATAAACAAAATTAGGATTCATTCATATATGCCTCATTCCCACTCTCACATCAATTTTTCTCTTAGTAGAATTCTCACTCACCAATAAAGGAGATTGTCTTCAGTGTTATATGAAGACTGCAAGTTTATGGGGGAAAATACATTTCTAATCAATAAAATAACACCCATGTAGTGGAAAAAAAGCACTGTGGGATCAAACAATTGATTTTCATTCTGATATTAACCATTTGGAATATTGCTTTGGACTATGTGATAGTTTTTAAATATATAAAAATATACACAGCAATATTAAAAATGTGTTAAAAAGATCATTTAACACCACAGTCTTCAAAAACAAACCTAACTGTTCCCTCCCCTTAAGGTGGCATAGCAGGCTGCAGGTTACACTGCTAAGAGAAGGGCTGCTCCTTGCCCGAGGTTTGAATCCACCATGTGCTCCATGGAAGAAAGATAGTTTTCTCCTATTTAGATTTACCGTCTTGAAAAGCTATGGATGGTTGCTGTTTTGGAATTGACAACAGTGAGATGGATTATGGTTGAGCATGGACTCGCAATGTATCCACTTATTATTTGCTTTTAACAATTAGAATACAATGGAAGTAAAAAAATATGTCACTTCTTGGACAAGGTCATGAAAGATATTTTAGATTATTTTTTTTTTTCTTATCCTCTGTAGGGGTGTGTGTCTGTGTCTGTGTGTCTTCATCTCCCTCTCTCTCTCTGGATAATTCATTCTCACAAAAATAAGTAGCGCCGCTGTGAGGACACTCACACAATCCTATCAAGGGCTCCAGTAGCAAAATCTAAGACCTCCTTTCACAAGCATTTGCGTGGGCCAGCTGGGGAGTAGACACTTGGAAGTGTCTAAGTCTTTGTGTATCCACTGCCTGAGCTAGCCTTTTCACTGACTCTCACAAAGCACTCAGAAGACTCACTCTCAGATGCTTGAACTGTAGAAAATATGAGATAATAAATATTTATTGTTTCAAGATGCTAAATTGGAGATATTTACAGTCTCTGAACAGAAGAATAAAATAAACTTGCTAATATACTGAGAAAGGATTATTCTCCAAAAGCTACGTAAACAATAGATAACTTTTTCTATAATTATATCTAATTGTCTAGATAATTTTTGCTATCTAAAAGTTGGGGATAACAATCTTCAAAAGTACAAATTGCCGTTATTTTATTTTCTTCTTATTCTCTTTCAGGAAAAATATATATAATGCTATGGTGGCCCTAGTGGAAAGGAGTTTGCTGTCGATCAACTGAATGGCACTTGGTTTGGATTCAGCAGTAGCTCTGTGGGAGAAAGATGGGAAATCAGGTCCCCTGCAATTACAGCCTCCAAAAATCTGCGGAAAGGTGAGCTATAAGTCATCTCTGACCTCTGACTCAACAACATACAACTACAGCAGCACACACACACACACACACACACACACACACACACACACACACACACATCTGTGCATGCTGAAGGAACATATCCAGGCTCAGCCTGAGGCTCTGTTATTGCATTCCTCCTACTTTCCACTCCTCTGGATCAATTTGAGCTTTAGAATGAAAATACTCCAGCCTCAAGTCTTAGAGGTGGTTTTTCATGGGCACTGACTTTCCCCCTCCCTCAGAAGCCAAACAGCTTTTTCCTGTTATAAATGTTATAAAAATCTCTACCTTTCTTTTTGTTTTCTCTTTGTTTCTATTTGAACTTCTTTCAATCTCTTCAACCAACAGTCCAATGTGTGTCTACAAATTCGCAATTTGTTTTTGACAACTGATGAGATGTATTTTTTAAGTGCTTTCATAAAAATATTATGAAATAAATAAGCCTTTATTTCAAGTATTTGATGACTCACAGCTGATCCTCTAGCAGGTTTTCAGAGACAGTAAATGGCATGGAGGAGGCCCCTAGCTTTTTCCCATGGGGCAACTGGTGGATTCAAACCACACACCTTTGGGTTGGCAGCTCAGCCACTTACCACTGGTTCATCAGACATCCCTTCTGTAAGATGAGCCACTGTAAAGGTAATAAATATGCCTAAATCTATTTAAAGTCAGAAGTAGTAACATGCAGCACAGAGACTGTAAAGCAAGTGACACAATAACGTGTGTTCTTGCCTGATTCTCAACTGAGCTTGATTTGGTCGATTCACACTTCAGTTATTGTTGTGCTTCAGCAACACTGAAGTGGCAGGAGTCAAAGAGACAAGATTCTTCTATTTACACAAAAATTATGAGGCTAAGCCCTTTCTTTCTTGACATATTTTTAAGCACCTAGATAAGGTGCTCAAAGTACTTGAATATAGGAATCCCACGGAAATAAGAAAACATGGGATTAAGCCACAATGCCTGCTGGCATAGAAAGAAAGGAAACAAACTCACCACTCTTAAATTTTACACATAAACAAATTTCACACACAGAGAAAATATATTCCAGATACAAATTGAATTACGGTGAGCTCTGGTCGTCTAATGGTAAGAAGCTGCGCTGCAATCTCAAAGGCACACAGTTTGAATCTGTGGAGCTACTGCTCCATGAGAAAGAAATGGACAATCTTCTTTCAGCCTCTGAAAACTTGCTAAAGGGTCAGCTATGGGTTGGTTTTGACTCAGTGGTTCAAAACAACATACTGAATTTTTGAAACTCTGGTGATCTAATGGTAAGGAGTTGAGCTGCCAACCTAAAGGCATATGGATTGAATCCACCAGCTGCTCCACAAGAGAGATATGGGCACGTTCATACCATGTAATTTATAGCCTCTGAAACCTTGTTGGAGAGTCAGCTACAAGTTGGTTGCAACTTGATATCACATAAAATGATGTTAGTGATGAATAATAATACTGGTAAAATATGGTCCATGTCCTTGAGTAATTCTTGTATGACAAGGAAGAAAATTATGCAAATTAGTTGTATAACCTTGGATTTGTAAATGAATACAAACTGTTTATAAAGTATATGAGAAGAACAAAATGCTTGCAAGCCCCTCAAGAATCAGTTAAAACATTCACAGAGGATGTGACTCTGTGAAACAGGCTGTGCAAAGGTTTGAATACGGAGAAGAGAAGGGAAAATTTGCAAGTTTGGAAATGTGTGCAGATTGGTTAGTGTAAGGCTGCAGACTTAGAAAGGAAATCAGAGACGAAGAGAGAAAGCTTAAAAGGAGCTTTATTAGGGGAGCTTCTGGGCGAGGTTCCTCATTCTGAAAATGCAGAAGCAGCACTTTTGAGTGTATTGAGGAGGGTTTTTATAACAGGGTCTTTAGGGAAGGATCTTTAATTGTGTTTTATGGTTCTGTTCTTTCAGGTAGGCGAGGCCATTCACTCTTCTTGTAGACATGTGTATTCCTTGAATTCTTCACACTTCCCCTTGCCCCCCTGTCTAGACCTAGCAGTTTTGGTGGGAAAATTTAGAGAGAAAAGAAATGCTATAATAAACACAGACAAGATTAAGCAGTTTTAAAAATAAACAAGTAAAAACAAAACAAGCAAACAAAATAAACATGGGAAATTAACAAGCCAGAGATAGATTATTCCATTCAAAGGTCACATGCACTTAGTCAAGTTTTAGCATATTATCATCATCAGGAAAGCAGGCTTACTATGCTCCCATATTTTGATTTGTCAGGAAGCAACAGAATTTGCATTTCGTATACTTATTTAACTTTCAATCTATCAATTTTGCTAGTCATTGTGTTCAGAACGTAAATAGGTAACTAATGGTATTTTTATTACTGGTAGAGATTTGCGCTGTTAATCCAGAAGGTGACGCCCCTCTGATGGTTCGAATCCCCTAGGGATTCCTCCTTTTGAAAGATCTGCAATTTCCTCCCACGCTATTTGCAGCCTCTGAAAACTCGCTGGAGGGTGAACAATTAAGTGGTTCTGACTTCATGACAATGAATTTTATTTTAATTATTTTTAAGGAATGCTCTAACAATAGGTAGATTATTTTAGACATGCCGGATTACACTCTTTTTTTTCTTTCTTTCTTTTAAACACCAGAGGCAATGCTATTGGCACAAGATAGAGCAGGGTTTAGGGCTGTTGTACATAGGGTCGCTATGAGTAGCAAAGGACTTGACGGCACATAACAACAACAAACACCAATCACAATATGCATATTAGATAATAGTTAACTTTTCAGGAAGAACTTCTAAAATGCTAATCAAGTGTCTTATTGTTTAATGTTCTTTTAATTAGTGTCTTCATTCAAGTTCCAAGATGATTTCCACGTATAAAAACATCAGGAATGACCCTTGCAATGAATTGGAGTAATGACGTTCAATTAGCATAATAAAGATAATATATTGACAAATTCAAAATAGTGTAATATTTTCATTATTATCATCCATGTATGTTGAAGGTGATGTAAAAATTAAAAGTTTTAAAATAAGACTTTAAATAAGGTAAATTTTCAGGTAATTTTTCCTCCTCATAAAAGCAGCAGCCTTCTAATTATGCCATATCCATGCTTAGTGTTTTACAAAGAAGATTGTGAGAATATTTCTCTAAAAGTTTCAGTGTAAGGAAGACACTTTTGATGCAGTTATTCTAGTGCAGACAGCACCCTAGAGTGCAGTATTTAAACCTTAAAATCAACCAAGATTTGAACAGGAAAAAGAGATACACTTCAAAGTATTAAAGAAGAATTAAGTTTAGAAACGTAGGGCAAAGATGGGCATAATTTGCTGAAAGAATTGTGGAAAGTAAAATGGGAAGTTTGAGAATTAGTTTAATTATTAGCAATGCTGTTATTTGAAATACCCAAAGCTGTGAAAGAAAGCTTGGGAAAGGCCCTCAGCAAGTGAGTTCATTTCTCTTGTTTTTCTTTTAAAAAGAAATAATAATTGTATGGCCTTAAAAGAAGATAATTAAAGTCAGAGAAGAAATTAAACATGAAAATATATTAGGGTAGTAAGAGTCCCTTCCTCTAGCAATCAAAGGGTTGCATTTGAAGTGAAAGGAAATGTTAGTTTTAATTAAACTGTGGACTTGCTTCTTAATGGGTTTCTCCCCAATCTATATTAGATAAAACTGTCATGTTTGCTTTTTATGATGTGTGTGAGAAAAAGAAAGCAAGAGAGTCTGTGGAAGATGATTCTCTAAAACTCAATAGAGATTATATTTGAGAACAATTATTTGAATCTCTGTTTTCTGCATTCCACTCAGCTAAAATGTAGAGGAAATCTTTATATTAACGTACAACAGAACACTACTGTGTAGAACACAGTACACAGTGATTTTATTTTGTTTTCTTTTTTATTAACCTATTATTGGTTAATTTTTATTCCCTGCTAAGATTTTTTTAATGTATTCTCAATTTTTAGTTCCCGCCTTATTGAAGGTAAGAATTTTAGTCTAATCTAAAGTTAACCCCATGTCTATGTAGTTGAGAGTACATTTTATTTCTGCTCCATCATTAATAAATGTTTATTATCATCACTTGAACATATAAATCACCTTAAGAATAGGTTTGAAAAATTGGACACCAATGATCAAAGACCAGATGAGTTGTGGCATATCAAGAATATTATCCATGAAGAGAGTAAAGCGTAACTACAAAGAAAGAGAAGAAAGAAAACCACCACCAACAACAACAATAAACTAAAAAAACCCTAAAGGGATACCAGAAGATACTCTGAAAATCACACTAGAACATTAAGACCAAAACAAAATGAAAGAGACGTTGAGGAAAAAGAGCTAGTCAGAAAATTTCAAAGGGTAGCTAGAGAATTTAAAGCAAACTGTTATAACAGAATATGCAGAGACCTAGAATTGAAGAATGAAAAAGGAAGAACTCATTCAGCATTTCTCAAGCTGAACAAACTGAAAAACAAATTCAAGCCTCAAGTTGTAATACTGACATGCTATGGACAAAATCTTGAATGATCAAGAAAGAATCAAAAGAAGATCCACAGAGTTGCCGTACCAAAAAGAACTGGTTGACATTTAAAATATTTCAAGAAATACCATATGATCAGCACTAAGGGTAATGAAGGAAGAAGTTCAAACTCCAATGAAGATACGACAAAAATATAAGTCCCCAGGAATTGATGTTATACCAATTAACATGTTTCAAATGACAGATACAGCCCTGCATGTGCTCACTGTTCTCAGTCAGAATATTTGGAGGACAGCTGCCTGGGTGATTAGAAGAAATTTATATTTGTACTCATTTCTAAAAATGGTGATGCAACAGAATGTGGACATTATCAAGCAATATAATCAATGCCACACACAAGCAAAATACTGCAGAAAATAATTTAAAATTGTCTAGAGAGATATACAGGGAACTGCCAGAAGTTCAAGTTGCATTCAGAAGAAGCATTGGCACCAGGGATATCATTGCCAATGTGAGATGGACCCTGACTGACAGCAGAAAATATCAGAAGAATATCTATTTGTGCTCTATTGACTACGTAAAGGCATCTAACTATGTAGTTCAAAACAAGTTATGCCTAAGGTTGAAAAGAAAGGAAATTCCAGAATACATAATTGTGCTCATCTGAAACTTATACCTTGACCATGAAACTGTTGTTTGAACAGAGTAAGGGAACACTACACAGTTTAATATTAAGAACAGTGTACATTAGGGTGCATTCTTTCTCCTTATCTATTCAGTCTATATGTTGTTGTTGTTATGTGCTGTCGAGTCTCTTGCGGCTCATAGTGACCCTATGTACAACAGCTTTAAACTCTGCTCTGACCTGTGTCAATCTCATTGTCTCCAACACACTCATCCCAATTGCCCCAGTCACCAAATCAATCCACCTCCCAGATGGCCTTCCTCTCCTGTGCCTGCCATCCACCCTCCCAAGCATGATGTCCTTCTCCAATTACAACATGACCAAAGTATGTCAGACAAAACCTCAGAATCCTTGCCTTCAAAGAGCAGCCTGGTTTAACCCTTTCCAGGATGAATCTGTTTCTTTTCTTAGCAGTCCATGGTACCCTCAATACCCTTCTCCAACACCAAAGCTCAAAAGTATCAATTCTCTTTCTATCCTCCCTGGTCATTGTCCAGCTCTCTGATGCATAACAAGTGATTGCAAAGGCCATGGCCTGTACCAGATGCACCTTAGTCTCCAGAAACACACCATTGTTCTTCAGTACTTTAGAGAGGTCCCTAACAGCCGACTTTCCCATCGCAATACGTCTTTTAATTTCATGGTTGCTGGTGCCAAGAGTGTTGATTGTGGAGCCAAGCTGACTAAAGCTGTGAACAATTTCAATCTCTTCACAATCCATTCTGATGCTGCCAAATGGTCCAGTGGTGAGAATCTTTGTGTTCTTGACATTGAGCCTCAGTCCATATTGAAGGCTGCAGTCCTTGACCTTCAGCAGCAAGCACTTCAGGTCCTCCTCAGTTTCAGCAAGCTGGGTTGTGTCATCTGCATAACACAGATTGTTTGATAGATCTTCAACCAATCATGATGCCACATTTCTCCTCATAGAGCCCAGCCTCCTGGATTATCTGTTCTGCATACAGGTTGAAAAGGTATGCAGACAGGACACATCCCTTCCCAATTTTGAACCATGCAGTGTTTCCTTGCTCTGTTCTGATGACTGCCTCTTGGTTCAAGTATAAGTTTCACATTAGCACGATCAAGTGTTCTGGGATTCCCATTCTTCTCAGAGTGAGCCAGTTTGTTATGATCCACACAGTCAAACTCCTTTACATAATCAATGAAGCACAGATAGACATTCCTCTGGTATTCCATGCTTTTCAGCCAAGATCCATCTAACATTAGCTACAATATCCCTAGTACCACGACCCCTTCTAAACCCAGCCTAGACTTCTGGCAGTTCTCTGCTGATGTGTTGTTCCAGTCGTTTTTTGATAATCTTCAGCAGAATCATATACTGAGAAAATTATTCAAAACACTGTACTCTGTAAAGAAAAAATGTGGCTTCAGGATGGGAAGAAGACACATAGATAACCTTCATTATATGGATAATACAACCTTATTTGCTGAAAATAAGGAGGACTTGAAAAACTTGCTGTAGAAGATCAAACACTGTATTTGTGAAATATAGACAACTTTGTTATGCTAATGTGAAACCTGTATATAGACCAAGAGGCAGTACTTCTAAAAGAGCATTGTAATATCATATGCTTTAAACTCAGGCAAGCTGTGCATCTAATTTACATTCTTTCATTATATTTATTCAGTCTACAGGGAGCTTAGCTTGCCTCCAGAAACCCTATGAACATGGAGAAAGGATAAAAGTCACAGAAGTGTTGAGGACTTTCGTTCATAAGGTCACTATGAGTCGCTTACAATTTGACGGCACTTAGCAACAGGAACAACCACAGTGAGCTCTAGGGTTTATTCTGTAGGATTTGCACTGCTAATCCCAAGGTGGCATCTCTCTCGTGGTTCCATCCATCAGCCACTGGAAGAAAGAAAGATGAAGAAGCTACACTGAAATCCCTGAAGTACGTGATTTGAGGCCCCCAGCTGCTCCTTGTGAGAAGGTTGGACAATCTCCCCCTATGAGATTAAGTGCCTCTGAAAACCCTCTGGAGGGTCAGCTATGGGTTGATTTTGACTCTATGGTACACAACAACAGCAAAGCATAAAAATAACTAGATTATTCTATATTTATGATGTGATTTCAAACTCTGTAGATTTCTTGAGTTGAATATAAGATAATTCAGTCTTGATTCTGTTTTGAATAAGAAGTTACTTTTCTTGTAATCTTATATCTTTCTATATGATTTTAAGAATTTATTTAATATTGCTGAAAGTACCTACCTCATAAATGTAAGATTGAATGAAATTAATTGTTGTGAACTGCTCAAAACTGTGCATGGTAAATATCAGAAACATAATGCATACTTAATACCAATACCTATTGTTAAGAATTGTCTTTATAATTAATTTATTTATAGCAACATTAATAAACTTTTTTAAAATCTAAAGAATAAAAATATCTTAAGCTTTGCGTACCACACAGTTCCTGACCCTGACTGTAATATGTCATTGTACTGTGAGAGTGTCTTTAGACAAGACATTAAAAAGAAATTAATTGGCAAAGTAAATAAAATTTTACTTAGAAAATTGTCTTCATAGAGATTTGATGTGAAAGCTCTTATTTGTTCAACTAATTTCCATAATTAAAAACCACACAAAATGATTGATAATTTAATAATAATTGTTATGCACATGCTTCAAATTGGCAGCTTTTAGATAAAAAAAGTTTGAAAGTCTGAAAACTTGTTTCTTTCCTCACAATTCTCCATACACAATTGACCCTTGAACATCATAGATTTCAACTGTCTGGGTTCACCTGTACATGAATGTTTTGTTTGTGTTGGTTCCCCGACCCCCCGTTTATATTGCAGTGAGCTCAATGGTTGCTAATAATGTCCCAATGAACTGCACTCATGGAGGTGATTAGCATAAAGTCACATTTTCAACTGATAATCTCAACACTGGAGCTCAGTGAATCATCAACAGGGGGAAAAATGCATAAAAAGCAGATTTAAGTAGTTCAAAGACGTGCCTTCAAGGGTCAACTCTAAATTATATGCATATTTTCAACTACACAAGAGGTGAGTATATCTATCCACTGAGTTGTTCATAGGTCACTCTAGTTGGTCTTCTTATATTCCCTGTCAAGGCTAACAACTTTTCTGTAGCACAATGAAAAATATTTTGATTAAAAAACAATAATAAACAATGTCACATAGAAATGTCTCTGTTGTATATTAATTATAGATTCATAGCATTCATCGCATCCCAAAGTGCTGCTAAATATATGGAAAATTAGTACACAACAATAAAACATGCAAAACACCCTACCTTAGTGACTCATGTTATTTTTCATTTTATGTATGAATATACTGTACCTCTCTCCTTTTTTTTTTTAAGGTAGGCCAGAAGAGAGTGAAATGACAAAACAAAGCTTTGTGGGAGAAGCAAGAAATTTATATCTACTAATGAAAACAGATTCTATGCAACTATAGGGTAAAGCTTGCTATAACTATATGCATTTAACTTTGTCCAGAGGCTGAAAAAAAAAAAAAAAGGAAAGAAAGAAAACCATGACAAAACACCAAGTAATGATTTATCAACACACTTGAGAATTTATGATGCAAGGTCTGCAGGATCAATTTAACAGAATATTTTGCTGCTACATGGAAACTGATGATTGTTAATATGAAAATATGAATGTTTCAAATAAGAATAGCAAGATTGTCACAGCTGCTAGCAAATATGAATAAATTTGTTACGAGTTTATGTGGGAAAAAAAGACTTTATGTTCTTTGTATTTGAACCAATGAACTTTAATTTTACTTTCATTTACATTGCACAATTTTCGGCTTATTACCTCTAATGTGTATTGGAGCAACACCTCCATAGAAACCAAATAAATTCTAACTGCCTGACTTTCATCCTAGTCACATACACATGCAATGCCTCTGCCTCTCTGTCTTATACACACACACACACACACACACAGACAAGTGCATATGCACAACAAAATTGTATGAAACAGAAAGACTCTGTATCATGCAGAAATATTATATCTAAGAATGTATTACAAAAATTATATTAAATATTGTTTAAATAGAAATGGCACAGGTTATTTCTACCCCAAAAAGTCGTCCCTTTTTACAAGTTGCTGTCATGGACAAGGCTGTTTAATATTCGCATCCATAAAGCAAACCAGATACAAAAAGTTAAGAAATTGGTACAAGACTCACAAGGTCTATTAGAACTTCTGCATATGCGTCTTCTTTTGATTATTTTCAACATGAAGCACTTACTGAAGAGTTCACAATGTGCTCAATTTAGTTATTATTCTTCCATGACATAGGTAATTGAGTTTAAGGTGAAAATCCCAGGTTAAATTGGCTTTGAGAACATTCACTCTGAGATGTACTAGCAATTTGTCTGCAACGATGCCTGTATCTTATCCACATTATGAATATATGACATGTTGCTTACCAGTATTATCTGAAATTGAGGCACAACTTTCAAGTACATTACCTAATTTAATTGGAATTTAATGAGATAATACATTGGAAAGTACTTTATAGAAAGGCATCATAGTCATTAGTATGTATTACTTCTCTAGCATGACATTGCAAGGGGTGCACCCATAACAATTTTACTAATTTTGCGAGAGCTTCTTAAACCTTACTTTCTAGTCTATGGCTCAATTTCATCATCTGTAAAATAGAGATGGTAATCATGCCCACCTCATAGGTTTACAATTAAATTAATTTAATTATTGTATGTTGTTTAAAATTGGGCTAAGTAAATATCATGGACATAATAGGTTGTTGCCGTTGTGTACCGTGGAGTCATAACTGACACGTAGGGTTTTCAGAGGCAGTTAATTGAACAGGATGAGATTTTCCACAAATCTTAATTTCTAGTGTTACTATTTTTTAAAATATATTTATATAATTAATCACTTCTATGCAATCATTCTCATGTATTAGTTAATTCATGTATATTTGTTTTATATAATCATTTCTGTACATTATGTTTTATATAACTGATTATTATTTTCTACTTTTATCTTACTACCTCTCCCAGTCCCTATTGTAACTTATCTGTTTCTTCATCCCTATTTCCCAATAATTTCTGCTATTCTAGTGATTTTCTCTTCCTTCTTCCACTCTACTTCTCCCCTTTCCCTTCTAAACAATTTAATATATTACTGAAGGTATTGAACATCAGCTAGAACAGCACATTGACAGAGAACTGCCAGAAGTTCAAACTCATAGAAAAGGCCATGGCACCAGGAATATCACTACTGATGTCAGCTGGATCCTCGCTGAAAGAAGAGAATATCAGAAAAATGTCTATGTATGTTTTCTTGACACTACATATGCTTTAGACGGTATGAACCATAACAAGCTGTGGCTAACATTGAAACAATGGGAATTCCAGAATACTTAGGTATGCTTGTGCAAAACTTATATCGACACCAAGAAGTGCTTATCTGAACAGAGCAAGAGAACACGACATGGAGTAAAATCAGGAAAGGTGTGCATCGGGGTTGTATCCTTTTCCATACATATTCAATCTGTACACTGAGCAAATCCTTTAAGAAGCTGCACTCTGACGAAGGAGGCAGCAGGATCAGAGGAAGGCTCATCAATAACCTGTACTATGAAAATGGCAAGCCTTGTTAACTAAGAGGGGGACTTGACACTTTCGCTGCAGTAGATCAAAGACCACAGCTTTCAAAAGATTTCATCTCGACATCAAGACGACGAAAATCTTCATCACTGGAGCAATGTGATAGAAATATGTAAATGATGTTGGATATATGCTTGGTACAAACAATAAGGTGATCAGGAGACATTGGGTAAATTCATTGTCAGGGATCTCTCCAAATTGCTGTGATGCCGGTTTGAAGACTAAGGTGCTTCTGATTCAAGCCATGCTCTTTTAAATCACTAATTTAAATCTGTTACCTGGAAAATGACTACAATCACATTTAAATCTGGACAATGGAGAGCTGGACAATGAATAAGTATGACAAAAGAAGAATCAATGCCTTTGACTTGTTGCATTATGAAAGTGCACTGATATCCCATAAACAAATAGAAAAGAAAGCAGATTAATCTTGGAAAAATTGCACCTATTTGACCCAGCAATTCCAATACTGGGGATATACCTAAAGAGACCATAACCGAAATCCAAGCAGACATACACACCCATGTTTATCACGGTTTTGTTCACAATAGCAAGGAGTTGGAAACAACCTAAGTGCCCATCAACAAACAAATGGATAGAGAAGTTGTACATATGCATAGAAAAGTTGTGGTATATTCACACTATGGAATACTACGCTGCATTGAAAAACAAGGAACTCATTCAATATTATTCAAAATGGGTGACCCTGGAGGACATTATGCTGAATGAAATATCTCAGTCACAAAAAGACAAATACTGCATAGTGTCACTGTTGTAGAACGGGATTGACATCAGAGTTGGGGTAAGACTGAGAAAAACTGGATGGATTATGTATACTGAATTGAAAGAGATGAATGAAAGAACAGTTTAAAAGTGCTACATGATGGGGTATGGCGATTATCACAGGAATCCAGAATTAAGGTTGCGTAATGGAGTGCACTCAGGGCGGGAGGAGGGGTGGTGAGGGCAGGAGTGATTGTATACCAAGGAAGAAGTTTATCTTTTGCTTTTCAAAGAGAGGAG
>NW_006400011.1:166897-198683 GCF_000299155.1 Elephantulus edwardii
AATAGAAATCCAAAATCTCTGTAAATATTCATTAAAATTAATAAAACTAAATAAATAAAAAATGCTCCCAGAGTGTTCCTTGAAGGTAAGGATAGCGGAACTTCATCTCACATATTTCGAGCATGTTAGGTAGAGGATATTCCTCAGTAAGGGATATCATGCTTGGAAAGGTAGAGAGTCAGGGAAGGAGAAGACCCTCAGTGAAATGGATTGATCCAGTGACAGCATCAGTGTGTCAGAGATGATAAGGATGGAGTGGGATAGGACAGAGTTCAAATTCTTTGTCCGTGGGGTCACCACGAATTGTGCTTGACTTTGAGACCTCTAACAACTTTGCATGATTTGTCATTTCATACTTGAGTTGGTTCATTTAGTATAATGCTTTCGAGATTCTCTCATATTATGTGGTACTCTACAAATAGAGCAGCTGGTGAATATGAACCATGTGTCTTTGGGATTGCAGAACAACTTCTTACCACCAGGCTACCACATCTTCTTTTTTCACGATTATTCCTAAATATTTTGACCTGTGGTTGACTATTCTAAATGGTATTGCTCTTGTAATTTCTTTTTCCATTTTGTTGTTGTTGTTGTTGTGGTGGTGGTAGTGGATCTTGTATACTGCAATCTATGGGTCTAAGAGGGTTTTTGTGTTGTTGAGTCTTTGGATTTTCTGTGTACACTATCATATCTACTGCATCTCGTGATACTTTTACCATCTCTTTAATAATTTGAATCTGCCTCTTATTTCCTTTTCTTCTCTTACTGTCCTAACAAGTACTTGCAACACAATGTTGAATAGTGGTGGTTATTTTGGAAATCCTTATCTATTTCGTATTCTCAAGGGGAATGCCTTTACTTTTTCTCCATTGGGAATATTGTTGGCTTTTGGTCTTCCTATATGCTTCCACTATATTAAGGAAATTCCCCTTTGTCTCTATTTTGTTGAGTATTTTTTTAAGTGTTACTTAGTGAAAGTTGACAGTAAGCTTGGGTTTTCCTTCATTTATTGATGTGCATTTTCTCTCCCTTTCTTCCTCTCTCATTCAGATTTAATGCACTTCTTGTTCCAGATTGTTGATTGACATACATACAGTGTCTAATTATGCATTCCTTTCAGGCAGTCCTGTCCTTCATCTGTTCCAGTGCTCATTATCTATCCTCTCTACTTTTCTGTTCTCTGCCCACCCCACCATCCACCTGGGTGTTAATCCCATTTTATAGCAGCAATCTTATTTAATATTTGTCCTTTTGTGACTGAGATATTTCACTCAGTCTAATGTCTTTCAAGCTCATCCATGTTGTGTAGTGTTTTAGAAATTCATTGTTGAGTGTTTTAGTCAAGAAGGAGTGTTGATTTTTTTGAGGGGGAGTTCTTTTATGATCTGCCTTATTTCTTGTTTTGTGATGGGTGTGTTCAACTGTTTCACTTCTGCCTGGGTCAGTTAGAATTGGGAATGGATTTCTAGGAATTTGTCCATTTTCTCTAAGTTTCCAAATTTATATAGAGTATAGCTATTCAAAGCACAGACCGAGGGCCCTTTGGGCTTAAGGCTGCCTCCTGGTTCAAACCCTAGGCCCAGGCTGGCTAGCCTCACTCCAGGGACAGAGCAAACCTGCACGTCAAACACATTCCTGGAAAAGCAGTCCACTCCAAACCTTGCTTTGCTTTACAGAGGTACTCGTGGTTACTGTGATGCTGAAGACTGTGACAGTGATGTGCCAATCGTGGTAATGGACACCCATGGTGGACAGTGTTGGCTGGAGCTTCCTGACTAAATCAAGCCTGGAAGAAGGAGCGGCATCCACTTCCAAAATGGCTTGCGTCTGGAAACTCTATGTACGAACAGTGCTCAGGCTATTCGTTCGTAGGGTCACTATGAGTCGTTTACGACTTGACGGCATTAAACAACTAACAAACAAACAGCATAGCTATCCAGAATATGATGTTATTATATTTTTAAATTTTCTATTGGTTCTTTTGTAATATTGCCTCTTTGCTTTCTTATTCAAGGTATTTGTGTACTTTCTTTTCCTTTGTTAAGTTTGCCAAAAGTTTATCTATCTTATCGACTTTTTCAAAGAACTAGCTACTGCTCTTGTTGATTTCCATTCTTTTTCTGTTTCTATCTCATTAATTTCAACTCTTCTTCTTATGATTTCCAGAATAGCTTGTTCTTTGCTACTCTCTGTAGATGTTTAATTAAATAGTTTAGTCTACACCTTTCTTCTGTTCTTGAGAGTTTGCTTATTGCTCCGAACTGCCATCTGAACACTGCCTTTGCTGTCTCCCAAAGGTTTGGTATGTTATATTTTCGTTAATTTTTAGGAATATTTTTAAATCTCTTTCCCCCCCTTTTATTAACTGCTAGTGTTCAAGCAAGGTTTTCTTTACCTTCTGCATAGGTATAGTTTTTATCCTTTATGTTCTTGTTATCAATTACAAGTTTTATGACATCGTGGTCTGGCAAGATATTTCATATTATTTCAGGGTTTTTAAGTTTGTTGA
This sequence comes from Elephantulus edwardii, assembly GCF_000299155.1. Classification (NCBI taxonomy): domain Eukaryota; kingdom Metazoa; phylum Chordata; class Mammalia; order Macroscelidea; family Macroscelididae; genus Elephantulus; species Elephantulus edwardii. The sequence goes on from NW_006400011.1 coordinate 169,407, forward strand.
GATTTGCTTAGTGTTTCAGTATGTAGTCAGTTCTTAAGAATGTATGCATTTGAGAAGAAATGAAAGTGAATTTTTGTTGAGTAAAGTACTCTGAACGAATGTGTGAGGTTGAATTGACTAAGTATTAGTTTCTTTCTTCTGTCTCCTTTTTTAGTTTCTTTCTAATTGATCTGTCCTTGCTGAGAATGACATGTTCAAGTCTCCCACTACTATTACATTGTTTATTTCTTTCCTCAAAATATAAAACCTTTATTTTATGTATTTTTTTAAATAAAATTTTCTTTTATTGTTATTTTAATGAACATTTACAGAGACATTAGATTTTTGTTCATTTTTTTGTACGTTTTGCCGCCTTCCCTCTCTCTTCCCCCTCTTCTAGTTCACTATTTAAATAAAATACTCTTTCATTGTTGCATAATTACCGACCTCCCCACCCCAGACCTCTTTGTAATGATACATTTCTTATTCTGAGTTGTTGTATATATAAGACTTAATCATATATTCCTTTTAGTTCTTTTTTTCAATCTCTTGCAATGCAATGGCCATTATGTTTTATGTATCTTGTAGGTCTATCATTTGATGCATAGCAATATGTCCTCTTGTTCTGTCAGTGTTGGGTGCTGTGGAGGCAAGTAGGACTATTACACCACTAAGAACAACAGATATCTTTAATCATCAAATAGTTTCCTTCCTTATCTCTTGCAGTGATTTTTCACTCCGAAATCTAATTTATCAGAAAATAGTATTCCCATTTCTGCTTTATTATGAATGTCATTTACTTGGTATATTTCTTTCTTTCCTTTAATTTTTAGTCTTTCTCCTTGTTTCTAAGATGTGTCTCTTACAGCAAAATATATAGTTAAGCTTTGCTTTTTTTATTCACTCTGCTACTCTTTCTCTCGTAATTGGTGCATTTGAGCCATTCACATTGAGGGTGATTATTGACAGGCCAGGTTTTATCGTTGTCATTTTGTGGCATTCCCTTTTCTGTTTTTGCTGCTACTGTGGTTTATCCATTTCCCTTTGCTGTAGCTGTGTGAATAACTTCATTCCTATTTCTTTTTATTACTGCAAACAGGACTCTAATTGTATTCCTGGTTGACTCACAGATACAGAAGATAATTTGTCCCTCTGCTAGGAACTTGGCAAATATCTTTTCTTTTGCTGATCCAAAATACATTATCTTTAAATGTATCTTCTGTAACAATTCTTCTACAAACAATATAAGTTCTAAGTCCTTCTCAAAGGTAATTTACACACCTAGTCATAAGTGTTATTCATTTAATTTCTCACTTATCATCCCCCTCTTATTTATTCATAATATATGTCCTTGCATACTTGCTAGAATTATCTAATTTTCAAAAGAAGGCATTACTTTCTATTCCATATAAGAAATACAAATCGAAGGAGTGACTAATCTTTGTGTTAACTACTTAATTAGGCAGATTGAGTGGCCTAGTGGAAAGAAGCTGCACTGCAATCTCAAAGGTACACAGTTTGAGGCCACCAGCTGCTCTGCTGGATAAGGATGGGCAATCTCCTCCCTTTCGATTAACTGCCTCTGAAAACCCTCTGGAGGGTCAGCTTTGGGCCGTTTCCAACTCTGTGGTACATATCAACAACAACAACTTAGTTAAACTAATTTAGGCAACATAATGTCCAGTTGTTTGGCCAAACAGTAATCTAGATGTTACTGGGAAGATCTCTTGTTGATACGACCCAAAAAGCTGTCTTGTTAATGTGATTAATAAAGAAAGGCAGGGAATATGAAGTTATGCTTAAGTGCCCTGGAGCACCGCCAACTCATAGCGACACTATGCACGACAGAAGAACATTCTACTCAAGCATGGGTTCTCCTCACAACATCTGCTGATTTTAAGCCCAATGTTGCAATCATTGTCAATATCTCTCCTTGAGGACCTGTCTCTTCTTCCTGATTTTCCTCTTTTCCAAAGATCCTTTTCTTCTCCAGCTCCTTCTGAAAACATGCTCAAAGTATGTAAGAAGTGCTACAACCCTTACTTCTAGGAACACTCTGACCACATTTTTTCCAAAATAAAGTTGTTTGTTTTTTTTTAGGTGAACATGGCCTTTCCCCCACCTTTCGTGGGAGGATTGGTGAAGGAGAGGAAGACCTTTGACCAGGTGCATTGTCACAGTGACTGCTGTGATGGACTCTTGTGTGTCAGAAAGTGTGACGATGGCACAGGATAGAAAAAGTTTCAGATCTTTTGTTCTTAGAGTCACTATGAGTTATATTCAATGGCTTCTAACAACAAACAACAAATGGCCTTTGTTATTTAGAAGCAATAATATGAGTGAACTATAAACAGATTCAGATACAAGCTACTGTACATTAAATCAGCGTCAATGATAATCTGAGAGTTAATAGAATAGGTCAATAAATAATCTTGTTGTATTTCTCAATTAATAAGTTTGTGGAATAAAATTTCAGGTATGTATTGCTTTTTCCAGAAAATAAGTAAGATACATAGGAATTTGTGTATGTAAATGATCCTTACATCTTTCATGATAAAAAAGCAGGTGAACAAAAACAATCATGTATTTTCCCCAAAGTAAAAAATGGAAGAGTCTCAAAATGATTTAATGTAAAAGTGCCAATGAATATGATAAAGTAATTTGGTGAAGATGCTATTATTAGGTGTAAAGATTATTTTACATTTAAGATTAATGAAAGATAATTTAAATAATGCTAAAATTTATAAGACTTCAGGGAGTAACTATATGTAAACACTTTAGGGATGTTTGTGACTTAATATTTTCTGGGTATTGGATGAAGACTTACAATTAGAGGGCATTTTATAGCATGCTTCACTCAGGTATTGAAATTCTAAATCGAGGATGGTTTTCGAATCTATACCCTTGAGAAACACTCAAGATTACACATGAGTGTTTGAGTGTTTGAGGAGGAGTAGCTTAACTCTATTTTCCCCCTAACAATTGCTAGAGGTAGAAATTATCTTTAGTCTCATTATAGAAAAATATTTCCAATTGTCAACATCAATTCTTTCTCTTTAAGTTTTTATATCAATCACTAAGAAACTTTTCAAAGGTTTTGGATGGAAGAGACAAAGTCTACATATTTGTGTTTAAATGTATGTTATTTTATTCACTCTCTCACTCTGCAACCCAGTCAGAACTGACTATATAAGACCCTCCAGTTGGTGTCAAGGCTGTAAACCCCACAGAAGATGATTGTCCATTTTTTACCCCAAAGAATCGCTCATTGAGTCAAACAACCAGAGAGGTATCACTTTTGAGTTGGCAGCGCAATTCCTTAGTCCCTATTTCACTAGAATTCCCAGTATATACTGGCTTTTCATCTCATAATAGCTTTATGTTGTTGTTTGTACATAAAGGACTGTATTTTGCAATATGGACTGAAGCTCAACAAAAAAGAAAATAAAGATTCTCACCACTGGGCCAACTGACAGCATCACAATAGATGGAGAAGAGGTTGAGACTGTTGAGACTGCTAATAATTTCCATTTGCGTGGTTCCACAATCAGCGCTCTTAGCACCAGTAGGCAGGAAATCAAAAGATGAATTGTAATAGGAAAATCTGATGTCAGAAACATGGAGGAGCTGAAGAATAAGAATGTCAGACTAGAGACTAAAGTAAACCTGATTTAGGCTGGTCTTCACAATTACTTGCTATACATCAGAAGGCTGGACAAACCAATGATGACAGAAGAAGAATTTATGCTTTGAGTTGTGGTGCTGGAGGAGAGTATTGATCATACCATGGACTGTCAAGAGGACTAACAGATCTGTCCTAGAGAGGGTAAGACCATCTGTCCATTGGAGGTAAGAGTTTTGAGACTCTGTCCCACATACTTTGAGCAAGTAGCCAGGAGGCTCAGTCTTTGGAAAAGGATATCATGCTGTGTAGATGGGTCAAGGGACAACACAGGAGAGGAAATCCCTGGACGATATGGACTGACACAATAACTCGGATAATGAGGGTAGGTGTGTCAGAGGCTGTGAAGTTGGCTCAAGATAGAACAGAGTTCAGAACTTTTGTTCATTAGGTCACTATGACTCATAGTAGAATCAATGGCACATAACAACAGCAATACCCTTACAGAAGTGAGAAAAAGTATATTACATAATAGCAAATTATTTACCAGGCAAGGAATCAGAAGTGAAATTTGAGATCAAAATTGTTTGATTTAAATTCTAAGCATCACAAAAGTCAATACCAAAATTATCATGTAAAGGCTTATAATTCTTACCAACACAAAAATCAGTAACAAATTAGCCACCAAAAAATGAGAGGCTAAACATGTCCAAAAGTTCACTCTTTTAAACTACTGCATCATCTTCAACATTAATTGTTTCTCCTCCATATGGCCATTTTTATTTGGAGGGCTTGACAATTCACAAGATGGTCCTCAAGCAGCTCACACAGCTGTTGAAAATACCAGGAAGAGTTGATGAGGCTGGCTCAGGGGCCCTATCCGAGTCAGTGGAGAGGGCAGAGCTCCCAGAGAGTTCTGAACACGATCTTCTTTAAGAGGATTGCTGGACCATAGACCGTGTACCTGGGGAATTAAGCATGACATCAGGATGGATGGTGAAGAGACTGATGTTGTTAACAGCTTTCGTTTGCTTGGCTCCACAGTCAACACTCTTGGCACCAGGAGCCAGGGAATTAAAAGACATATTGCAATGGGAAAGTCTGTTGTTAGGGACCTCCCTAAAGTACTGAAGAACAGTAGTGTGACTCTGGAGACTAAGGTGCACCTGATACAGGTAATGGTCTTTGCAACCACTTGCCATACATCAGAGAGTTGGAAAATGACTAGGGAGGATAGAAGGAGAATTGAGTCCTTTGAGTTGTGATGGTGGAGAAGTGTGTTGAATATACCATGGACTGCTAAAAAAACAAACAGGTTCATCCTGAAGAGGGTTAAACCAGACTACTCCTTGGAAGCAAAGATTCGGAAGCTTTGTCTGGCATACTTTAGACTTGTTGCAAGGAAGGACTTGTCCTTGGAGAAGGATGTCATGCTTGGGAGGATGGAGGGACAGTGCAGGAGAGAAAGGCCCTCGATGAGATGGATTGATTCAGTGACTACGGTAATGGGGATAGGTGTATTGGAGACAGTGAGATTGGCACAGGATAGAGCAGGGTTTAGGCTGTTGCACACAGGGTCAGTATAAGTTTCAGACTACTCGGAATATAACAACAACAACAACAACAATTTGGGCTATGCTTTATTCCAGCCTTTGCTATTGTTGTGTACTGTTAAGTGAGAACCTACCAATAGGTGAGCCTCTGGGTGGGTTTTCAGAGGTAGTTCATTCTATGGGATGAGATTGCCCACCATTCTCCTGCAGAGATCTGATGAATTTGAACAGGGTGCTTTTGAGATTACAATGCAGCTTCTTGTCACTAGGGCAGGAGACTTTAGCAAGCCTTTAATCAAAGCAGGAATTTCCTTCCATCCACTTGTTGTTTTAGGTACCTTCGAGGAGTCCGGTATGACTCACAGTCACCCTATCAACAAAAGATTGGAGCATGTTCTATCTTGCACCATCCTCACACATCCTAACACACAAGAGCCCATTGCAGCAGTCACTGTGTCAATTCACCTGGTTGAAGGTTTTTCTCTCCTTTACTGACCCTCCTCCCTTCCCAGCTTCATGTCTCTTTTCCAAGGAATAGACCCTCCTAGAAACATACCCAAAATTATGTGAGGTGAAGCTTCATTATTCTTGCCTTCAAAAAGCACTCCAGCTTCACTCTCTCCAAGACTTATCCTTTTGTTCTCCTGGTGGTCCATGGGATGTTCAGTGCCCTTCTCCAACACCACAGCTCAAAGGTGTCAATTTTTCTCATATCAATCATCCTTAAGCATTGTCTAGTTCTCAGACAATTAATTAATAACAAGTAAACGGAAAGACTATGGCCTGAGTCAGATGCACCTTAGTCCTCAAACTGACATCATTATTCCTGAATAATTTGGAGAGCTCCCTAACTGAAGATGTTCCCAGCTACTCCTTATTTCCATCCACTGGGTATCCTATATTGCTTCAAATTAACCACTTGAGTGGGCTTAGACAATTCTAATAGTTTTCCTTTAGCACATCCAATCAACACTTGTCTCATGCCCTCAGTTTTACAATATCAGGTAGGGGGAAAGTTCCTCAATTAGACATAATATCTATATTTTCATCACTAGCTAAGCTTTGGTAGACTGGAATCTAAGGATTTGGGGTAGAAGAGCTGTTTGGAAAAGTAAACCATTGACACCACAAAAATAAATATTAAAAAAGGATGACCAGGGTAAGCGAATAATATTCAGGGTTTATATTTGCAAAGATTCATATTTCAAAGACCCTTAGATCTCTATCAATATCAAAGAAACCAAAGCATAACCAAACCAAACCAAAAGAAGAAGTGATAAATTAGGATAAAGAAATAAAATATACTATTTTCCTGAGGGGATTATAGATCTGAAATAATGTTTTGAAGGTCACATGTTAAAACTGGCTGATATAATTTCTCAGACATGTTATATTTGATCTCTAGAAGAATGAATTAACATTATTAATGTTTAAGAATGTAGAATTATAAATAATTATATATACTAAATTTTTACTAGAGCATCTTCTAATTCTGTTACCTTTGATAAGTCCCTTAATCTTTCTACCATACAATATTTCTTACAAGACTGAGATGATAACTTTTTCAATGATTCAAGAAATCTAAGAAATGGTCATGAATGACATGTTAGTTTATTAGCCAGAGGGTTATAGTGTGTAGAATGCTGAGATGCTAACTCAAACATTAGTAGTTCAAATCCACCATTTGTGCCTCTATATTCTCCCATAAAAAATGAGGACGAGTCGCCAGGATGTGGAATAAACTGGATAATAGTAGATATGTTCTTTTTTGGATTACATGTTAATTATTAACATTATAGTTTACAAGAGAAGTCTCTTTCAATAATTTCCTCATAAATTGACTCTGAATCAATTTTTTAATATTTTATTATCATTAAATTTTATGATCAATATCTACTAATAAATTGTAAGGGTTGTAAATGTCACATGTAAATTTACAAATGTACTTTAATAAGTGCATTCATTAGAAAATACAAAATTCATAAAAATTATAAAATAATATAGAAGAATTGGACAAGGCTGGCATTTTGTCATTGCAGTAATAGTTTTATTTTGGATGTTCTGCATTGTTTCTGGAAATGGCTATGACATTTCCCCCCAGAAAATTAGTGAGAGTTATTTTTATATATAATATATATGCTTTTCTTTCCATCTCTATGGATTTTCCTGTAATCTTACATTACCTACTTCAGTGTTTTGGTTTTCTTCATTAGCAAAGTGATCACATTTTGGTTCATGTTTTCAAGCAGCAGAGGGCCCTGATTTAGTTTGGTATTTTGAAGAGTAAATCATAAATTTTAGTATCTGTGAGGGAAAATCTGAGAACAGTGACATCAGTAAATTACATAGTTTGGCATTGTTTGACATAGTTTGCAGTTGTGCATGTTGCTAACTATAATACAATATTGCAAAACAAAACACAGTAGAATGTCAGAAGTGTGGGGCACTGTAACTGTAACACTTCATTTACTAAGAATGTAACTTAAAATGCTGAAAGTTGTTATAATTGCTTGTAGATCTAGAACAATTTAAAATACAATTACAATTTTGAAATGTGCTCCCCCTTTATGTTGTAATAATGTTTTTACTAATATATTTTAATATTGATATGTTTCTGAAATGCAAGAAAATAATAATGAAGACTTATGTGTATACACACACATATATGTAACTGTTATATATATTATATATAGTTTTATATATGTGTATATATTTTATATATACATATATGTGCTGTATTTATATGTATATTTGTTATGTATGCATGTGCATATACATAGTTGTTATTCTTATTAAGTGCGGTTGAGTACGACCTACAACGATCCTATGAACAACAGATCTGAACTCTGTCCTATCCTGTTTCTTCTTTACACTTCAGGACACATTGCAACAGTAAGCATGTCAATCCACCTGGTTCTAAAGCCTTCCTCTCTGCCAACCTCTACCTTTCCAAGCATCAAGTCCATCTCCAAGGAATAGCCCCTCCTAGTAATATGCCTGAAGTATGTGTTGGTCTTCCCCTCCAAAGAGTATCTTGGGAGCACACTCTCAAACACATATTTGTTTGTTCTTTTCGCAGTTCATGGGATGTTTAGCACTCTTCTCCAACACCAAAGCTCAAAGACATTAAATCTTCTTTTGTCATCCTTATTCATTGTCCAGCTCTCAGATGCATAACAAGTGATTAGAAAGACCATTACCTGAATCATACACACCTTAGTCCTCAAACTGATATCATTACAACTCAATAATTCAAAGAGGTCCCTAATAGCAGACTTTGCCAGTATAATAAGTCTCCTGATTGTCTGACTACTGGTACCAAGAGTGTTAATTGTGGATTCAAGTAAGATGAAGTCGTTGACAGTTTCAATCTTTTCTCTACCTACAATGATGCTGACTTTAGGTCTGAATCTGTTTTCTTGACATTAAGATACAATCCATATTGAAGGCTGTATTCTTTGATTTTCTGCAAAAGTGCTTCAAGTTCTTCTCACTGCCAAAATTTAAAGTTATTTCATCTGCGTAACACATGTTATTGATGAATTTCCCTCTGATCCTGAAGCCATATTCCTCTTTGTAGAGTCCAGATTCTCAAATAATTTACTCAGCATACAGACTGAATAGATATGGAGAGAGAATACAACCCTGACACAGTCCATTCGTAATTTTAAACCATGCACTGTTCCTTTCTCTGTTCACACAACAGCCTCATGATCTATGTATAGGTTTAACATGAGCACAATTAAGTGCTCTGGGATTCCCATTCTTCTCAATGTTAGCCAGAATTTATCACAATCCACAGGGTGAAATGCCTTTGCATAATCAATAAAACATAAATAGACAGTCTTCTGATGTTCTTTACTTTCAGTCAGGATCCATCTGACATCAGCAATGATATCCCTGGTGCCAAAACCTCTTCTAAATTCTGCTTGAACTTCTGGCAGTTGGATTCTGGAAAGCAGATAATTTTTATTTTTTTAAATTAACAATCAGGTGTAAGCTGTTTGGTCATTTTAATGCAATTAACAATCAGTTGTAAGATGTTTGATAATTTTGATTTCATTAACGATCTGTTGTGTGAGCTGGAAACCTCTTGTTTAAACCTATTAAGACCTGGCAGGTGGGTCATTATGGTTAAAAGTTGGGTAGGTTCTGCTTAAGAGACTATTGTTTGGAGCCTCTTGTTTGAAGTAGTTGGATTTTATTTGCTATTAGAGTTACAAACTAAAGTGTCAGTTTGTGCTATTTGTGGAAAGCATTGTCCTAATTGATAGATCATTTATTTATCAGCTTACTGTACTAAGATAATTTGTAGGTTGCTGTTATACTGAATGATATACCACTGGTATGTCAAATGCCACAGTGATTACCCGTGGCAGACAGGTTTTCGTAGATATCCAAGATTAGGACAGACTTGAAAGTAGGATTAGCCATCCACTTACATAACAGGCTTCTGAAAACCTTATGAACTGTAGAGGATTGTGAAAGTTGTAGTAGTAGTAGTAGTAGTAGTAGTAGTAGTAGTAGTAGTAGAGCCCAGATTGGAAGTCAGTTGGAATGAGGAAAAATAATGACAAACATCATTTAATAACTGGTACATGAAATAAGGATAGCTTGAATGTTGGAAATCTAGAAATTTTGAAAAATGAAATTAAATTCATGAACATAGACATACTAAGCATTAGTGAGATGAGATGGACTAGCTTTGGCCACTTTGAATCAGACAATCATGACATTCCATACTCATACAAGGAAGACCCATTAACATGACTATTATTCAAATATATGCTCTTGTATCTATCTAGAGCCAAAGAGGAAGAAATTGAAAATTTTACCAAATCTTGCAGTCTGAAATCAACTGAACATGCAATCAGGATGTGTTAATGATAATTGATGACTGGAATGCAAAGTTGAAAACAAGGGCTTGGTGATCGAAATGAAGCTAGAAATACAAAGATTGACTTTTGTATTTTCAATGGTTTAATCATTGCAAATACCTTTTTTAAAAGAGCAGATAGCTTTTTAAAAGACACAAATGGCAACTTTAAACATGGACTTCACCTCTCAGCCACCTAATGGGCTGCATAGGAATCAAATTGACTACATCTGTGGAAGGAATTGCTAGAGAAGTTCAATACAGGCAATCCAAACCAGGCCAGAGGCAGACTGTGGGTCAGACCATCAGTTACTCATGTGCAAGTTCAAATTGAGGCCAAAGAATATTAAAATAAGACCATGAAAAGCAAGATATGATTAATAACCAAGAAGAGATGTGAGTCTATTACTTCATAATTTATAGATAATTTTAAGAATAGGCTTAAAGCATTGAACATGAATGATCAAAAATATATACATATTATGTGTATGTTTTTGTTAAGAGCCATCAAATCGAGCAAGACTCATAGTGACCCTATGAACAAATGGCCTGAAGCCCCTCTGCAGCTATCAACATTTATCAAAGCTCGTGAAGTATATATGTACACACACAGATAGATAGATATAGATGAGAGACAGGGAGATGGAGATGGAGATGGAGAGGAAGAGGGAGAGGAAGATGGAGAGGGAGAGGGAGAAACAGAGGGAGCGGGAGAGAGAGGGAGAGGGGGAAAGGGGAGAGAGAGAGAGAGAGAGATCTGGTGGTCTAATGATAAGAAGTCATGTTGCAATCTGAAAGACACATAGTTTGATTTCTCCATAAGGATGGGCAATCTCTTTCCATGTAATGTTTTACTGTTGTTTTGTGCCGTTGAGTCACCTGCAACTTCTAATGACTGCCTCTGAAAACATGCTACAGGGTCAGCTCTGAGTCAGTTCTGACTTGACAGCACCAAATAACAATATCATCTCTATTATACATAGATATGACCTAGTAAGAGGAACTGACTCTTAACTGACTCTCCTTTGAGTCTGAGGTTATAAATTACAAGTTAGGTGATTGCCAATTTTTCCCCTACTGAGCTGCTGGTGAATTCAAACCAGCAGAGAGATAGCTTTGGGTTAGTAGTGCAGCTCCCTACAGACTATTCCACCACTGAAAGTACCACAAGTGGTTTTTACCAAGCTACTAAAGATTAACGGTGCAAACCTATCTGTGGAAGGAAGGCTTGAAGATCTGCTTTCATAATGACTACAGCCATGAAAATCTTATGAAGTCATTCTTCTCTGAAATAAAAGGGATCGCGTGATTCAGAATCAAGCTAACAGGACAAATTTAAAAAGTTTAGATTTTTTTTAGTTTAATTCTTAGGTCAAGTTAGTTATCGTTAATTCTTCCTTAGTGACACATTATTGGTAGCATCATGGCAATCACACATTATCACTCAACTAGTTATTGGTCTAGCATCACATCACATAACACGTGGTGTTTATTTAATAACAAGGTTGATAAAATAGCATGGTCCTAGAACTTAGAGCTAATTATTGAACAGTAAAAAAGTGCTTATATTAGAATCTCATCTGAAAGGAATTTCATTTTTGGGGAGGGGGGGTTCACTAGAGTGAAATATAGAAGGGAATATGCCATAAGTGTTTCAGGTCAGTTAAGAGGCATCTATGTGACTTCGTCAGGAGACATAAGAAGTATGTACACAGCACACATGTGACTTGTTTCTTCTTTTGCTTTATATATGTAGTAAACATTCCCTGCATTTGCTCATTTCTCCAGAACCAGCTGATAAGTATCATAGGGTGTTTAATGTTGTGTTACTTTATATTCTAGTCAAATATTGAATAACCTTGTTGTGATTTACATGGTGGAGGGCAAGTCAACAGGGGAGACCAGAGTCTGTGCCTGTGTGGTGAAGCAAGCCCTAAGGTCATCGCCTATAATTAGTGGTCTGTCACTCTTAATGGTCTTTGGAATTAATTTATGGCAGCTTTCTGCTAATGTTAACCTGGTCCTTTATTTGACTTACCCCATCATTCATGATATATTTGTTTTGAAACATGCACCCTTAACTATTGCACCAAGAAAAACTCCCATTTTCTCTCAATGAAATATAAATATTAACCTTCCAAAATGTTTTGGAATAGAAAACTTAGATTTGTAATAAAAAGATGTCAACTTCATTTCTGCCTGTTCAAGTTTACCTTCCTGAATGACATTTTCTTCTTCCATAAAGCTGAAAAAGGTAAAAGGATAAACACATAACAGAACACAGAACACAATTAAGAACCTCTAAGTTTATCTATATTTTAATTTAGATATTCATAAATAATGGATTAAATGGCAATTTAAAGAGACATTATTTATTCTCAGGTTTTCATTTTTTTAATCAAAAGCCTTATTTTTTCACTGTCAGTAACATGAAGAGAGTTTTCAAAAAACCCCCTCCAACTTCCTGCTGTTGAATCAGTTCTAACCTTCCATTTGAACCAATAGATGATTTAATGCTCTGAAGACATGAAGCTTTCGGATTAACAGTGAACCTCAATATGGACTATACTACCAGAACTCGCTTGAAGAGAGGCAATCATAGTGATTAAATCATTGTGATTTAAAAACAGCACTATAAAGAAACAATAATATTATTAACAAAATAATATTTTACTTGTGAGATGAACTACATCACTATTATATTGATTACATTAAGATAATATTTTTCTCTTATTTTTGTCAGAAAGTTTTTGCATTCCTGCTCAATATTTTCATTACTTCCACAATTTGTAGGATAACCTCTTTTCATTCAGATGTTTTATTTGTTATGTATTCTGTTACACTGATAACTTTTTAAAATGCAATTCTGGTTTGTGTTGTAGAAACAATTGCAAAGCCATTTGTTAGAAATGTCTTCTTTTCACAGTTGGCTAAACTGAGGCACAGAGAGGTTATTTGGTTTGAACAAGGTCATACAGATAGTCCTGGCACATTTGCCCACATTCACAGGCAAGTTTGGTCATCCATGCATTTTCCTTGAGATCATTGCTTCAGATAATGACACATCATCACAAAATGGTTTCAAATATTTGATGGATAGCTTGTCTCTTAACGGTCCTTTCAAATTCTTCCTCATTTGTAGTCTGAGCTTTCTGTAACTCAGCTGAAGTATGTCAATACATTCTTTTTGGGAAGAAGAATCAGTAACTTTGCTGATATCAAGCAAAGAAAAATATTTCTTTTGGGGGAAGAAGTAATTCCATAGATTTTTGGTTTGCTCTTGCCTCAACACTTTACAAAATTGCCTTAATGGCTTGATACATACATTTTGTTTCGTTATATGGTGTCCAGTCAGAATTTACTCACAGCTTCCTCTCCAGCAGACTTTTAGAGCATGTTAATCACTTAATAGACAGACCATCACTCTCCTGTTGAGCAGTTGGTGGGTTCGAATCATGTCCCTTTTGGTGGACAGTATAATCTATAACAATAAGTAATCAGAAATAAAGAAGAAAAATAATCTTATTATTTGGCTTCATTTTGACATTTAATAATAATTTAAAGTCTAGTCACATATTAACAGCTTTTATATTTTGTTTTTACCAAATGGAGACACTATTTAAATTCAACAGGATTTCTATAACCTAAGTACACCTCAGCTTGGAAGGTGGATACTTATATGGTGCAGTGGTAAAGAACTTTGTTTTCTTGATGTTGATATGTAATGAATATTGAAGGCTGTAGTTTGATCTTCTACAATAAACACTTCAAGTTCAACTCATTGTCATCAAGCAAGACTATGCCATCTGCATAACACAAGTTATCGATGTGTCTTCCTTTTATCCTGATGTCATTCTTCTTCATAGAGTCTTACTTCATGTAAGACTTGCTCAGCATAAAGATTAAATAATTATGGAGAAATGATACATCAGTGACTACATCCTTCCTGATTTAAAATCATACTGTGTTCCCTTGTTTCTTCCATACAAGCGCTTCTTGACCAAGGTATAGATTTCAGATGAGCACAATTAAATGTTCTGGGATTCTCACTCTTCCCAACATTAACAAGGTCTGGAAGATGACTTGAGGCTGCATTGGATCTGGAGATAATCTTCACAGGCATCTAGCCATGGTAGGACCTGAAGTTAACTCCTATTGACCAGGATTCAGAAGGGGAATCTTCATGTGAGATTAAGTTAGAGAGATAAACCAGAATCCAGTTTTTCAGAGAATTATGGTATATAATAAGGAAACTGTGGGACGTATTCATCATTTTTACTTATTCTTTTTTCATTTATTTTAGGCAAGCTTATCAGTATTATGCTAGATGTAGAAAAGATTGAAACTATCAATGACTTCATCTTACTTGGTTCCACCATCAATACACTTGGTATTAGCAGTCAGAAGATCAGAGGCACATTGCAAAATCTGGGGAAATTTGCAGTCAAGGACCTCTCCAAATTGCTGAGAAGTAATGATGTTAGCTTTAAGACTAAGATGTCCCTGATTCATACCATGGTCTTTTCAATCACCTGCTATATATCTGAGAGCTGGACATTGAGTAAGGATGATAGGAGAATCACTGCCTTTGAGTTGTGCTGTTGGAGGAAAGTGTTCAATATCCCATGGATTGACAAAAGAACACATAGATGTATCTTGGAGAAAGTGAAGGTAGAATGTTCCTTGGAGGCAAGGATGGTGAAATTGTCTGTCACTTCTGTTGGCCATGTTGCTAGGTGAGTCTGCTCCCTGGAGAAGGACATTATGCTTGGAAAGGTGGAGGAGTGGCAAAGGAGAGGAAGACCCATACCTTGATGGATTTACACTGAATCAATGGGCTTGAGTGTGTAAGAGATTGTGATGTTGGTACAGAATAAGACAGGGTTGAGCTCTGTTGTTTAAAGGACCACTATAAATTCTCTTTGACTCTACAACACCCAACAACAACATTACGAATGGATGAGCTATCAATTGACATGTTTCAACTAATGGAGGTAGTCCTGGACATGCTCACCAGTTTATGCCAGGAAATTTAGAAGACAGTTGTCTGGCCAATTAACTGAAAGAGATGTATATTTGTTTCCATTCACAAGAAAGGCAATCCAACAGAACGTGGAAATTATTGAACAACCTCATATGAAGGCAAATTATTGTTGAAGATGTTCCAAAAATGGCAAGAACAGCTAGAAGTTCAAACTGAGTTTAGAAGGGGTGGTAACACCAGGAATATCATAATTGATGTCAGATGGATCTTGGCTGAAAACAGACCATACCAGAAAAATGTCTACTTTCATTTTATTACCTATGCAAAGAAATTTATTGTGTGGATCATAACAAGCAATGGGTAACATTGAGAAGCATGGAAATTCCATTACACTTAATTATGCTCATACGAAACCCATACCTAGACCAAAAAGTTCTTATCTGAATAGAGCAAAGGATCACTACATGGTTTTAAATTAGGAAAGGTGTATATCAGTTTTACCCTTTCTTCACACCTATTCAATTTGTGTGCTGAGCACATCTTCCAGAAGATCTTCCAGAAGCTGGAAAATGAAGAAAATGTGGTATCAGAAACTTAGGAAGGCTCATCGACACCCTGTATGATGCTGATGATACATCCTTGCTTGATTAAAGTGAGGAAGCCTTGAAATGCTTGATGGAGACGATCAGAGACTACAGTCTTTAAAATGGATTGCATCTCAACATCAAGAAGACAAAAATCCATACCACTGGACTGATAAACAACATCAGGAGAGATGGAGAAAAGATTCTCAACAATGTTCCTCTAACTTGGATTCACAATCAACACCCTTTGTATCAGCAGTCAGAAAATCAGGAGACATAGTACATTAGGCAAATCTATGGTTAGAGATCTCTCCAAATTAATGAAGAGAAAGGATGTATGTTTAAAGCCTAAGGTGCACCTGATTCATGCTAGGATTTTTTTAAACACTCCCTATGAATCTGAGAGTGGACAATGAAAAGAACGATAGAAGCAGCATTGGTGCTTTGAGCTATGGAGTTGGTAAAGAATACTGAAAATCCCATGGGCTGCCAGAAGAACTAGCAAATATTTCTTACAGAAAGTACAACCAGAATATACTTTAGAGGCAAATATGATAAAGTTTCCCTCCCCATACACTGGGCTTATTATTAGGAGATGCTGTTCCTTTGCGAGGGATGTCATTCTTGGATAGGTCAGGGAAAGAGAGGAATATCTTCAGCAAGATGGATTAACACAGTGACCACAAGAAGGGGTTCAAGTGTTTCAGAGATGATGAGAATGGCACAGATAGAGTGGTGTTCAGACCTAGTTTTCATAGAGTCACTATGAATTGTACTCAACTCCACGGCATCTAACAAAAACAAAAAGTCTCTCTTTTGTTGTGTGTTATCTGCTCTTAAGTTTTCATTAAAATCTTCATTTCAGTTTCTAAAAGTTCTATAACTTCTTTGTATAGCTTTTACTTTTTATGGTTTCTATACTAGACTGACTGACACGGTGATTGTTGCAATGGGTTCTAGTGTGTCAGGGAGTGTGAGGATGGAAAAGGATTTGGATCTTTTGTTCTCAGCATCGCTATCACTTGACAGCACCTAACAACAGCAACAACATAATAATAAGCATATATGTTTATTATAAATATTGTTTTAATATCTTCTCAGATTCTTTATTAAATTGGTTTTGGGGTCTTATAATGACAGATTCCTACAAATGTAAGCCTAAAAAAATAAATAATTTCTAACTTTTATTTGATGGAAAACAATCAGCTAGTAGTTTTTAAAACAAATTAGTAACTCTTATCTGGTCTAATAGTAAATAGTTGCACTAATAACCAAAAGGTAGAAAGTTAGAAACTAATGCCTGCTTCATGAGAGAAAGAGGGCTATCTCCTTCCATGCTGTTTATAGCCTATGAAAATTTTCTGAAGGGTTAGCTATGAGTTAATTCCTACTTGATGACATATGACAATAACATAAGTGGACTAAAGTTAATTGCACCAAACTTTGAATGATATTTGAAAATTAAATTATCAGGAAGTATGGAACAATGAACAATAATTTTACAGCATCCATTATTTAAGAAGCATAAAAAGATATAAAATATAAAAGAAACCTTATGAAAAGCAGTCACGATTAATAGATGCTAATTGACTAAAGTCACAAAACTAAGTATTAGCTGCATTTGTGATACTAATGTCATTTACAAGGTTAATTACTGTGTCATTTCACAAACCCCAGTTGTTTTTTATATTGTGGCAGAAAACATGTGAACAGATGGACCAGAATAACATCTGGCTAGGTGAGCAGAGAAGTGTAGATGACACCCTTGAATGATTTCCTTCAGTTGCACAATTTCATGGATAGAAAGTAATAAGAAAGAACTGGAGGAACCAAAAGTAAGCAAATTGATATACAATTATGTGCCTACTGGCCCTTGCCAAATCCCAGAATGAATGTCATAATCAGCCTCTAACAGGCTACATTAATTTGTTATTATTATCTTACTTCCTTGACCTTGATCTCAAACATGATTGTTCATGCATGTGAAAACAAACTTTGTATTTTCTGCTACATCTCAATTTAAAAGGAGAGCATAAGAAGGAAATAAAGAAAAACAAGCCACAAACCAATCTGTAATATGTTCTTGAACCTCACAATGATCCCACAAAAATTTGTCTCACATGATATCCAAATTAATAATCAAAGGCAGGAACAACTATGTCCCAGGTTAATAATATAACATGGTTTATGACAAAACACAGATATAAAACGACTGAGATTGGTTTACAACTATTACATACATATATACTCAAAATTTGAACTCTATTATATCACCAAAATGCTTGATAAAGAAGATCAGACTACAACCTCCAATACGGATTGTATCTCAACATCAAGGAGACAAAAATGCGCACCACGAGCATGACTAAGGATCGCAGAAGAAGAATTGATGTTTTTGAGTTGTGATGATGGACAAGAATATTGAATATCCTACGCACTACAAAAAGAACAACAATGTTTGAGAAAAAATGTTAGACAAGTATAGTGAAGTTTCATCCCAGTATTTTGGGTATGTTGTTAAGAGGTCCCTTGATGGTCAGGAGAAGAAAGGAAGAGCAGAGCATCATGAGATGGATTGACACAGTGCCTTGAACAACTGGCTTAGGTGTATTGGAGATAAGGATGGCCCAGGGCCAGGGCAAGGCTCAGATCTGTTGTTCATGTCATTATGAGCCATAGATGCCTCAACAGCATCTAACAACCATAAAGCATATGATTAGCAGGAAGATAGGAACCTACACTGATAATAATTGCTATTAAAACTTTTGAGGAAACATTTGCAAATATCATTCCTTGTTATCATAATACTGTTATAATAATTTTGACATTGCAATGGGAAAGTCTGCTATTAGGGACCTCTCCAGGGTACTGAAGATCAATGGTGTCACTCTGGAGACTAAGGTACACCTGATACAGGCTATGGTCTTTGAAATCACTTGTTATTCATCAGAGGGTGGACAATGACTAGGGAGGATAGAAGGAGAATTGAAGCCTTTGAGCTGTGGTGCCAGAGAAGAGTATTGAATGTACCATGGACTGCTAGGAAAACAAACAGATCCTGGAGAGTGTTAAACCAGGCTACTCTTTGGAGGCAAGGACTCTGGGGCTTTGTCTGACATATTTTGGACATGTTGTAAGGAGGGACCGATCCTTGGAGAGGGACATCATGCTTGCTAGGGTGGAGGGACAGCACAGGAGGGGAAGACCCTCTATGAGGTGGATTGATTAAGTGAATGGGGTAATCTGGATGGGTGTGTCAGAGGCAGTGTGATTGGCACAGGATAGAGCAGGGTTTAGGGCTGTTGTAGATAGGGTCGCTATGAGTTGCAAGTGACTCGATGGCACATAACAACAACAACAACATATGGAATGAATCTAAAGAATTTGCCTCCTAGTATTCTGGAATAGCGTTACTGAATTTTATGCTACCTCTCATCCATATTGATTATTCAGTAGGCTACTGGACATAATTGAACACATTTTAAATTAAAAAAAATACACTGACAAATGACTGAAGAAATATTACAAAAACAAACAAACAAACCCTACAAGAACAAAATAACCAAACAAACAAAATTACCCAACCAAGCCCTAATTGTCAGAAATATGAGATTTCAGCCATTTTATAAGATGTATTTGCCCCATCCTCATCTGCTTATCTGCTGTGTTTTATTCCTGCTGTAGACCTGCCCTTTTCTGATTTCTGTGCTCATTACAGAAAGTACGGTCTGCACACGATCCATTAGAGAGCTAGTTCAAGGGTGAACTCTCTTGGCCTTTATTTCTCTCTGCAAGGTATAAATAATGTCGGTGCTGTCTTGTCAGGAAGGAAAATGTTGAATACTGCACATGTAATTAATTATCACCATTATCTTTATCATCAGGATCCAGCCAAGCACACACCTCCTGGCTTTGTTCTATTTTAGTCAGTTATGCTTTATAATGCCATACCCTTCTCCTTGATGAAGCTCCAGAGTCAGTCTCGCTTCTTAGAATACAAGAAGAAAAAAAAACCCCGTAGCTTTGAAAATAAAAAAAAAAATCACAGAGAGCAATACTTATTCAAGCTATGCTTTTTCTATTGCTTTTTTGTTAGTTGATAAACTTTAGCCATTATTTACTTTTTCAGCTCATCTATACAAATATGTATATGTATATAACAATAAGTCTCAGAGGAAATATTAGACTGATTTCAGTACAAAGATAGTTTAAGACATATGACACCATAAATGAGCAATCTCTTCTCTTGCAATTAATAGCCTCAGAAACCTGAAGGATGTTCAGCTATGAGTTGGTCCTCACTTGACAGCAGTAAATATAGATATAGAGATAGAGATAGAGATAGAGATAGAGATAGAGATAGAGATAGATTATAGATAGAGATAGAGATAGATTATAGATAGTGATAGAGATAGAGATAGATGAGATAGAGATAGAGATAGAGATAGAGATAGAGGAGATAGAGGTAGAGATAGAGATAGAGATAGATAGAGAAAGAGATAGAGATATAGATTATAGATAGAGATAGACATAGAGATGATTGAGATAGAGATAGAGATAGAGGAGATAGAGGTAGAGATAGATAGAGATAGAGAAAGAGAGAGATAGAGATAGATTATAGATAGAGATAGACATAGATAGAGATGATAGAGATAGAGATAGATAGAGATAGATGTGTACGTATATATATATATATATATATATATACGTGTGTGTATATATATGTGTATATGTATATCAGTGTTTATATGTGTGTGTATATATGTGTGTATGTGTGTGTGTGTGGTGTGTGTGTGTGTGTTTATTTATTTATTGTGTGTACCATAGAGTTGGAACTGATCCATAGCTCACCCTCTGGCAGGTTTTCAGATACAGAAGGAGATTGCCCATCCTTCTCCCCTAGAACAGCTCATGACCTTGAAGCATGTGCCTTTGGGATTGCAACTCAGCTTCTTCCATATCCATATCATCTATCTATATTTATATTTATATAATATATATTTATATATAAACTCTGGTGGTCTAGTGGCAAGATGCTACAATCCTGAATGCACACGAGAGCAGGACAAGGACTAAGGACGACAGAAGAATAGATGCCTTTGAGTTGTTGTGGTGGAGGGGAGTTTTAAACATATCATGGACTTCCAAGTGAACAAACAGGTTTATCTTGGAGAGGGTGAAACCAAATTGCTTTTTGGAGGCAAGGATTTTAAAGCTCCATCTCACATACTTTGGGTATGTTGCCAAGAAGGAACAGTCCTTGGAGAAGGACATTCTGCTTGGAAGGGTGGAGGGACAGCTAAAGAGAGGAAGACTCCAAAAGATGGATTGACACATTAACTGGGAAAATGGGTGTAGGTGTGTCAGAAAAGGGGAGATTGGTTCAGTACAGAGCAGAGTTCAAGCACTACTGTGCATAGGGTCACTGAGAGTAGCACATAACAACAACAACAACATATATAGTATTTATTAAATAAAAACACATTTCTTTGGAGTCAGAACCAACTCTTAGTTAGCCCTCTAATGGGATCTTGGAAGTTGTAGATTGAAATAGAGAAGATTGCCCATGATTCTCCTATGGAACAGTTGGTGTATGTACATAAATAAAAAGAGCTCATGATAGAATTCTAATTTCAAGAACTCTAATCAATTGTCAACCTGACATCTAATGAAAATACAGGGTAAACATTTTGCTTTGGAAATGTTACTGTCTAATTTCATTACAAATGAAAATATATTAAGTAAAGATAAAACAAAAAAATAATATTATAATGATAAATGTCTTCATGAATGGCAACATTCTTTTTTTAAATTTTATACTGATTTACAAAGTTTTGAATACATTATTTCTCACAAAAGATCATTCCCATTTTTTTCACAAACCCACTCCCCCATCAAATGGGCAACACTTTTTTATCTTTCACATAAATAAATTTATGAGTTATGGCTGACTTCTGTTCTTTCTCAAGCCTAGATATCTACCAACCACTAAATTTTATAAACTTAACTTTTAAATAAATGTCAATCTCTCTATTCCACTTACTCTTCACTTCTGTTACTTTACTCCAAATGCCATCATATGCTATCTATAGTATTTTACTGCCTAAGTTATCTGTTTTAAAAGGACGTAATGATTTTTTTCTACCTGCTTCAGAATCTTCAGTAGTTTAGCCTTGTTCCTCATATAAATTCAAAACTTTCACCTAATACTTGAAGGTCCTGTTATTGTTTTTATATGCCACTGAGTAACTTGCAACTCATAATGACCCTATACATAGCTTTGAATTCTGGCTATCCTGAATCAGTCTCAATGACTGACACACCTATCCCCATTAGCCCAGTTAAAGTATCAATCAATCCCATCTGCAGTCTTCCTCTCCCGCACTGACTCTCCACCCTTCCAAGCATGACATCCTTCTCTAAGGACTAGTCCCTCCAGGTCATGTGCCCAAAGTAAGTGAGACAGAGATTCAAAATCCTTACCTCCAAGCAAAACCCTGACTTCACCCTCTCCAAGATAGACCTGTTTGTTCTGTTGGTGGCCCATGTTATGTTCAATACTTTTCTCCAGCACAACTCAAAGGCATTAATTCCTCTTCTGCCATCTTTAGTCATTGTCCAGCTCTCTGATGCATAGCTAGTAATTGTGATGACTGTGGCCTTGATCTGGTGCACCTTAGTCCCTAGACTTACACGATTACTCTTTACCACTTTGGAGAGGTCCCTGACAGCAGATTTCCCAAATGCACTCTGTCTTTTGATTTGCTGACTGCTGGTGCCATGAGTGTTACTTGTAGAAACTAGCAAGCTGAAATTGTTAGTCCCTAGACTTACACGATTACTCTTTAGCACTCTGAAGAGGTCCCTGACAGCAGATTTTCCAAGTGCAATCTATCTTTTGATTTTCAGACTGTTGGTTCCATGAGTGTTGCTTATCGAAACCAGCAAGGTGAAATTGCTAACAATCTCAGACTCTTCTTCTATAACTGTGCTGCCAATTGGCCCATTGGTGACACTCTTTGTCTTCTTGATGTTGAGCTTCCATCCATTTAAACACTACAGTCCTTGACTTAAAGCAGAAAGCTCTTCAGGTTCTCCTCAGTTTCAGCAAGCAAGGTTGTATCATTTGCACATGGAAAATTGTTGATGAGACTTCCTCCAATTCTGATGCCACATTCCTCCTCATGAGCCAGCTTTGTGAATGATCTATTCCACTACAGAACCTAAATTTTGCCAACTTCATAATACTGAAAAGTCCACGAGACATGTTCCCAAGTATATTAAAAATATAATGCTATTTTAGCCCCCAAATTACACAATTTATATATATTATTGTTATATGCCATGAAGTAAATTCTGAGAAGCTATATAAATAGAACAACGTTAATTTTTAGTTGATAATACGTTAAGAAGTAATGCCTTGAATTGTCTAAATCCTTAAGAATTCATATAAATTTTTCAAAGACTACCATTTTAGAGGATTTTAGCTGTAGCGTTTTTGAACTAAGGTGCTGTTGAACTTTCACAAAGGCTTGAATTGGGAGCTCATTTTCTGTTAAGAAATGAAACACAATTGAAATGTAATTTGAACAAAAATATGATCTTTTAGTTCTTTTGTACTGAAAGCTGAGAAAGTTAAGCAATGCCATATTTCCCTTTTAGTACTTCTAGTTATCATTTTTATACATCCTGAGAGCCCCTTTTTAAGATCCTTAACAAATTATTATTGTTTTTTACTAGCTCTTTTTTATCCACTATATAATGTAAAGAAATGATCTTATTTTATAGGTCATTTTTTTAAAGTTTTATTTTGAAATTTTGTGCTGAATTTAAATCAGGAAAGGAAGAAAAACAATCTAGAATTTGACCCCATGTATTTTCTAATTTTAACTACCTATTCCATCTGTATGATGAGCAAATAATCTAAGAAGCTGGAATATATGAAGAATGTGGCATCAGGGCTGGGAGAAGACTCAAAAACAGCCTATGTCATGCAGATGGCACAACATTGTTTGCAAAGAGAGAGAAGACTTAAGTCATTCACTGAGAAAGATAAAAAATTATGGGGACATGAAAAGTCAGGGTAATGGTGAACATAGTCCATGAGTGATTAACGTTATAAAACATATTGCATGGGAATGATCATATGAAACACAATGTGAACACAACATGAACGAAGCATAGTGTGAAACACAATGTATATAAAAATTTTAAGCAAACCAATATAAAATTTTTTAAAAATTATAAAACCAAAATAATTACACCCAAATTTCAATTTAGACTCAACATCAAAAAACCACGTGTCTCCCTCCTCAACTGAACCAATGAACCAATAGGTAGTTTCAAGACAGAGAAAATAACGGAGTTGTCAATTAATTTTCTTTGGATTCACAATTAAAATACATAGGAGCTTCAAGGAAGAAATAAAAATCATACTGTGTTGGGCAAAGATGATGTCAAGAGTCTCTAAATTTCTAACTAGAAAGGTATTCTACAATCTCTTAAACAGATTTATTTCCTTCACCTTCACAATGTTTGATACTTTTACTGAATGTATTTTATAAATTACATGAACAAGCTCAATTTACAATAAAAATTTTACTTGTTTGAATCAATTATAAAGGAGTTTTTACAACATGTAGAGAACCTGTAGGGTAGAGTAGAATTTGCAGGGCAGCATTTCCGTGTGGGATTTCCAAGTATGTAAATACTTAACAGAAGCCCACTACCACAATTCTCTCCCAGAGTGGTTGATGATTCCCAATCACTGACCCCACTGGTTGGATCACAATGTTTCCTTTACAGCACCACTTCTTGTTGTCTCGTGCCATTGAGTCAGAATCAACTCACTGCTGACCTTCAGTGAGTTTTCATTGACAATTAATGCCACTTAAAGAGCTCGACTCTCTTTTCCCCATAGAGCAGCTGGTAATTCAAACCACAAACCTTTGCAATTGTAGCTCAGCTTTAATTCCTCAACCAGAGCACCAGTAGAGCTCTGAATCTTATTTGAGAAGGTAGAAAAACTTAACTTCTTTCATGATTAGCACCATGACGGACTAAAACCAGGACAAGAGCTCATAAGTTCCACAGATGAAATTTTTAAAACATAAATTGTATTTTCTAAGGTTGTCAATTAAATTGGCCAGAATGTCATGCCATTTTTTTAGCACACACACACACACACACACACACACACATCTTAAACTAGTATCACATAGAATTGTACTACTAAAATATAAATTAAGTATTAGACAAACTTTTAAAATAATAGTTACACGCCAGGCCTGGCCATTCATTGGTTTGCCTGTTCGTTGTATTAAAGGGCTACAAGAAATTGTTTATAGCCATCATCTTTTCTTTGGATAATAGCTAAGCCTAATGGTCTATCTTCTGCACGGCCCTGACTGTCTATCTTCCCTGATTCCTCAGGGTAGCTATCCCTGCACCTCATCACTTCACTGGATCTCTGAACAGACATCGTCCTTAAAATCCCATTTGTACCATTTGGATCAGGTCAGGAAGAGTAATAGCTCTAATCTTCTTGGAGTGATATTATTAATCTTGAGCAGGTGAGCTTCAAGGTACTTTCTCTAACTCACACATTTAGAAAGCAGAAGCTTTAGGGCTGTAATGAATAAAGCTAAAATGGAAGCCTACAGCACAGGGGAAAATGATTGTAAGATTAAGCTGTCCTCTAGGTCTGTACTTAAAGCTTGTTTCCTCTGTTAAATCAAGAGCTTTGTAAAAACTAAAGAGGAATTATTAAATGGTTCCTCTTAAGGAAGTAAAAATATTTTTCTATTTTTGATATTATTCACCTTTTAAGTGAAAATCATAGCTAAATAAAATGTAATCATTGAACATTCTGAGAAATTTGACATTATTCTTGCAGTCTCTGCTGTTTATTTGCTCTTAGATATTATTCTATAACTTACAAAATAGAGGAGTTGCATGTGTGCTAAGGAGCCCTGGTTGTGTAAACTACAGGAAGTTGTGGGGCTAACACAAAAGCCATGCTTCTCTGGCAGTTCAAATCCACCAGCTAGTGAGGAGAAAGGTGAGAAATTTCCTCTCAAAAATTTTACCAATCCATTGGAAGCTCAGGAATGAGTTGGTTCTGTCTTGAAGGCAGAGAGAGAGAAAGACAGAGACAGAGAGACAAGAGAGAGAGATAGAGATGCATGATATATGTACAATCAGGATTGGAGTAGGGAACTAAAGTAAATTTGTGAGGAAAAACAAAGTAATGTTTTTATTTTCGCTCTTATCCCACTAATAAACCTCCTTTCTGTTTGAAATGTATTTTTGCTACTCATAGTATAAAGTGTCTATGCCCCCATTTTGCTATACATGCCCAGTTCTTTTCATAGGAACCAATTTTCACTTGTTAATACCTCAGGTACTCTTTTTATCTTACCTCTTACAGATTTATTTTATAAAAAAACCTTTAAATTCCAGTTTTTCTTTTTTTATTAAATTTCATGTTCTCTCTACTGAGGAGATTTTATGTACAATCACCTAACTTTCAGCAAAATAACATAAAGTTGGAGATAATACAAATAAACAATGTATTGATAAAAAAATTTCAAGTCTCAAAACTATTTCTATATATTTGAATATAAATTAGAATTAATTATCTTATGTAGCTGTTATTTTCTTGTGTCCATTTAATGAAATGACATAATTAAATGTTGCTCATAAAAAGATGTTTGTTTAGTCATCATGATTCATTAATCACACAATCAGGTCTTCAAATTTTGTTAGCCTAGACAGGTATATGTAAATTTTATCTGTAAATAATCTCCTCAAAACATAGCTTCCTCATTTTATTTGTCCAGGAACAATTTAATTAAGCTTTTAAAATGTTATCATATGCAAAATAGAGAATATAATAATCTTTTATTTTTAAAATTTCTCACAATAAGTGTAAAATGTTTACTAAGGTAATGCAAAGGAGACATCGTTGGTGAAAGATAAATAGACCATGTGGAAAAGTTAAAGAGAAAAGTGAAGAAAGAGGAAGAAACACCCTTGGAAAGTCAGGGGTAAACCTCCTCTCTCTGCCAGGAGAAGAGAGAGACCCGTACGTAGGTGGGCTCTGCTAATTATTGTCTCCCAGTCTCCAGAGACTGATCATAGCCTAGCCCTGCTTTCGGACATGTGGGATTGTTTGGGATTGAATGTTGTTGTTGTTGTTAAGTGCTGTGGAGTTGAAGGCAACTCATAGCGACTCTATGAACCAAAGTCCTAGACACCTTCTGTATAATTTCCGTCCTTTCTCCAGGTTCATAGGATTTCCGGATGCAAGCTATTGTGGAAGGGGATGCCACTCCTGCTTCCAAGTTTGTTTTAATTGGGGAGCTTCACCAAACACTGTCCACCATGGGTAAGAGTATTCGGCTTCACAGCAACCACGAGTTACTTCTGTACAGCAAGTGGACATACCAGGGTTACACCACCTAGAAGAATATTTTACCATAAACAAAGACAGGCCTGGGGGCCAAGAAGTAGAGTTACTCACCTTCTGCTTGAGAGCGTGGCTTTCTGTCTGCTAGGCCAACTCCTCTCTCTCTCTCTCTCTCTCTCTCTCTCTCTGCTGTTGGTGGTAGTAGTGTAGTTAAGTGCCATAGAGTCGCAGGTGACTCAAATACAATAATTTTTTATTCAGTGTAATTAACACTTAATACAACACTTAGATTAGTCTATTATTCTAAGCAATTTACATTAATCAGTTTATCGATTTGATCATTTTTCATTTTGAACATATGGAAACAAATGTACAGGGAAAAAAGTACTTGTATAAGACTTATTAATTATGTGAGTTATACATAGAAAATGACTTGATGTCTGACAACAGCAAGGAGCACAGCCATGATTCAAACCCTGGATAATTTCACTGAAGTCTTAAACGCTTAAATACGATGTTATGCTGTTTCTGCATTAGCTAACGCACAACAGATTCAAACCTAAACCAAATCCACTGTTGTCAAGCCAGTGAAGCATCAAAGCAACTGTATTGGGCAAGGAACTATCGCAGCGGAATTCGAAAGCTGTACTCTTTCTGGGTGCCGACCGTCAATCCTCACACCTCTCTCCTGTAGACACACTGGTGGAGTTGATCTAGCAACCTTCTCACTAGTACGTAAGCACTTTAGACTCTGTATCACCAAGGATTCTTAAGGGTTCTAGAGACAGAATTAATTCATACACAATATAGTGCTTAAACTGTTACTTAGAATATTGAATAGTCCTTTATAATTGTGAGGTATTAAAAGGCTGATCATCACTACTGCTGTGTTCTTATTTGATTAACCTTTATCTCATTACTACTTTCTGCTAGGCATTATGCTAAAATGAAGATGGCAGTTCTAGAAAGACTTATTCCTATCTTTTCCTTAATTAAAAGAATACAGGATTAAATTTCTAGGACTGGATATAGCTAGCAATTTCATCAATGACATTGAAATAAATGCTGGTTGGTTTTAATCATTTAAGATAAGAAAGCAATTTCTAAGAAGTCAAAGCAGAAAAGTGTATGATTAAAGCAAATGGTCTCAATGAAGATTGGAGGGGGAGGGAACAATGAAAAGGACTCATTTCCTGTAAAGAGACTGAAAAAATACCCCAACTCCAACACCAAACCACTAAATTGTAGAAGGTAAGACTTGTAAAAATTGTGAAAGAATATAAAATGTGTAACATATGCAAAATGCAATGTGAATTCATATTTCCTGACTTTGGGTTGGTAGTGTAATCCCTTAGCACTAAGCCACTCCTATATATATATATAAAGTTATTGTTATGTGATCAAGAGTTGTCTATGACTCATTGCAAACCTATGAACAACGTCTCTGAACCTTGTCCTATCCTCAGAAAGCTAAATTTTCAATATTTAGATTGAATCCTTATTTACTATTGAGTTAACCAAGAAGTTTCATGCTAATTAATAATGATACTTGGTTTAAAGTGTTGGGCTAGATAATTTCATATGAGTAAGCATAGCCCAGGCTGATTAATGGTAAGGAGTTGGCAGATAACCCCAAGGAACTCAGCTTGAATCCACCAGCTGTTCTACAGAAGAAAGACGGACAAACTCCACTTACGGGATTTACTGCCACTGAAACCCCACTGGAGGCTCAGCTGGAGTCAGTCCTGACTGGATAGTCCGTAAAATTATCCTTTAGTGATAGGTTAGTGGAAGAGTTCCACTGCTAACCCAAAAGTCAAGCCATCAGATGGTTAATGAAAGAATAAGGACAATCTCTCATGTGCAATTTCCAGTCCCTGAAAACCTGCTGGAGGGCCAGTTATGAGTCAACAGCACATAGTAAATAGAGCATATCAAGGATACACATGGTTTCAAATCAGTAATTAATAATTTTTAGAAGTTTACATAATTAAGTTTAAGGTCTTTTACTATGTTCTGGCATAGTGTTTAAACTCTTTTTAAAAATCTTATTCATTGAGCTTGAGTTGTTGCATTTACTGATATTCATTTCCTTTCTTTGGGGTTGTTTTTATTTCACAAACTATTACTTTTTGTATAATTTTCCATAGATTTTTCTGAATTTTCAATACTTCTTGTCAAATAATTTACTTCCTACTATCAAGGTCACCTCGGATAACAGCAAAGATGCATCTTTCAGGTTCACAGAAAAACCGGCGGACCCTCGGGC
>NW_006400011.1:202264-238130 GCF_000299155.1 Elephantulus edwardii
AACAACAACAACAACAACAACAACTATTTTTGAAGTATTCTTATGAACATTTATAATGCATATTTTATTTACTAGGATCTAAATCTATCTAATATTTTTGCTTGAATTCCAAGACTTTTGATCCTTGCAACTCTAATAAAGTACCTCTGTCATTAATATTCCTATTTTTTTACATTAATTTACTCATTCCTACTGCGTCGAAGCCAAATCATATTTGTCCCTCCTGTGGGTAATGGAACTACTGTGCACAAGATCCAAGCCTTGGTATTTTCAGTTATTTATCGTGCATCTGAAAGTTGGACCATGAGTCAGGAAGACTGAAGAAGTATTGATTCCTTTGAGTTGCGGTGATGAGGAGTACTGGATACATATATGTTGTTGCTGTTATGTACCATCGAGTCGCTTGAGACTCATAGCGACCCTATGTACAAGAGCCATAAACGCCATTCTATCCTATGCCAACCTTGTTGTCACATACACATTTTCCAAAAAAATATGCAATACTTCATGAATTTGGGTGTCATTCTTGCGCAGGGGTCATGCTACTCTTCTCTGTATTGTTCCAATTTAGTGTATGTGCTGCCAAAGCGAGCACGAATATGGATATAGATTGCCAAAACCGAACAAATCTGTCTTGAAGGGAATGCAACTGTGTGCTCATTAGAGGCTGAAATGGTGAAACTTCATCTTACTTTGAGTATATTTTTGGGAGCAACCAGTCCTTAGAGAGAAACTTAGTTCTGGGAAAGGTAGAAGGTTAACCAAGAGAGGAGTACCTGTGAGATGTATTAACATAGTGACAACCATCACAGGTTTGAGCATGACAGAGATTGTGAGGATCCTGCAGAACAGGGCAAGCTCAAGTCTATGGTTCAAAGGTTCACTAAGAGTCACAGTTGACTTAACAGCATCTAACAATAACAAATACCCAGTAGAAATTATCATCCTTCTTCATTGGAGGTGCTGATGAAGTCAAATCTACACAGTCGTTAATGTTGAGTTACAAGCATAACTAACTACAGACTATGCCGCCAGTGCCTTTTTTTTTTCTTCTTTTTCTTATGAACAGACTTATGTGTCAATACAGCTAGGCTAGTTTTTGTTTTAACTACTTTTCTGGGTATTGTCATAAAGATATTTCATAGACCTAGTTGACAACTATAATCAATTGACTTTAAGTATAAGATCTTTGATACACTGGATGGGCTTCATTCAATATGTGGAAGATTCGTGTGAGGAAAACCCAGTATTAAGAATATTCCAGTGTAAATGCTATACTGTCAAACTTCCTTCCAATTTCCTGTCTTGTTCTACAGATTTCAGACTCAAGACTGTAACATCAACTCCTGATCTCTTTTCAAATTTCAGGTAATAATTAGCAGCATAAATAGGATTGATTACCTAACAATTTTACCAGTATTTCAAATATCAGCAGGGTAACCAACAGTGGACAGATTTCAGTTGAGTTTCCAGAATGAGACAGACTAATAAGCAGAACTGGCTATCCAATTTAGAAAACACAAGTATATGAAAGCCTTATGAATAGCAGATGAATCTTTTTCATATGGTTCCGGAAGGTAAGATTGGAAGACGCTCAAAATGAGAATGGAGACAAGCTGCCTTCGAAAAGTAATCTGCATACGTGAGACTGTGAGATAGAACAGGATAAGGTAAGATTTCAATTTATTGTTCAAAGAGTTGCTGTGTTGTGTACAGGGTCAGGATAACACATGACAAGATTTATTTAAGAGAATACAGTAAGAATAATTATTTATGATATGTTTATTGATTATATTAAAAGTACATTTTTTTATTTATTGGAATATAATGTATGTGGTTGTCATTAGGTGTAATTGAGTTGACTATAACTCATGTTGTTGTTGTTGTTGATTGCTTCGAGTTGAGCATAACTCACAGCGACCTTATGAACCAAAGGCCTGAAGCTCCTCTACTACTATCAAACTAATAAAAACTAACGTTTATCAAAGTTCATAGAGTTTCTGGAGGCATGTTGTTTAGGAAGTGGATGCTGCTCTGCTACTCTGTAAACAAAGGATTTGAACCTTGTTCTATTTTGTGACGTCCTCATCATTTCTGAGGTATGTGAGTACATCGTTATAGTCACTATGTCAATATGGTTGTTCATAAGTCTTCCTACAATCTTGATGCTATATTCTTCTACAGAAAGTTCAGCTTCTTGACTTATATGCTCATCATAAAGTGTGGTAGGGAGAAATTTTGGAATTGATATGGAGAAACGATAAAACCTAACACACACCTATGTAGTTCTTAAGCCATGCGATAATCTCTTGCTCTGTGCAGACAACAGCTTCTTGATTTAAGTAAGAAATTCAAATATAAATTAGAAACTAGGAGAAAATTTTTGCAAAGGCAAATATTATAGTTCTTAACTTGGCTAGTTAAAAATACCAGGGTTTTTTAAATTATTATTCTTTTATACTTATTTTTAATACAAATAAGTTAATACATTATTTTCATAATTTCTCATCTCTAACATTACATAACATATTTTTAATAAATATTATTTCTTTTCCAAACTTGGATGAAATATATTTGCATGACTCAACTCCATGCAATATTCCTCAAATCATAAGATCTTGCCAGTTTTTAAATAGAATAGACTAATAAAGAGTTCAACTCCATTTAATAATGCTCATGTGTACTTTTAAAAAATTAATAACTGCATCACAACCATGAATTATTTCTAATGTTGTTGTTATATACTGTAGGGTTAGAACTGACTCAAACCTGACAGTTCAATGGGCTTTCAGATACTGTACAGAAGAGATTGCACATATTTCTACTGAAGAGTAGTTGTTGGATCCAAACCACCTGCATTTGAACTGGCAGCAGAACTCTTTATCCTTCTCCAAGATAAACTTGTATTTAAGAAGGCCATCACAGAGATACAAATCAAAACAACTATGAAATATCATCTCACCCAAGTAAGAATAGGAAAAGTCAACAGAACAGCAAACAACAAATGATGGTGAGATTGTGGAGATACTGGAACCCTTATTCACTGTTGGTAGGAGTGTAAAATGATGCAACCACTATGGAAGGCTATATGGCACTTTTTCAAAAAGATGGAAATAGAAATACCATTTGAACCAGCAATTTCACTACTGGAAACATATCCTAAAGAAACCAGAACTGAAAACCCAAACAGATATATGTATACTTATGTTTATTGTTGCTTTGTTCACAATATCAAAGAGCTGGAAACAACCCAAGTGCCCATTAATAAACGAATGGATAGAGAAGCTGCGGTATATTCACACAAGGGAATACTATACAGCATTGAAAAACAAGGAACTCTTAAAATATTATACAAAATGAGTGACCCTAGAGGACATTATGTTGAGTGAAATATCTCAATCACAAAAGGACAAATACTGCCTAACGTCACTGTTATAAAACAGGACTGACATTGGGTTTAGGGGGAAACTAAGAGGAGAAAAATAATGCACACTGTATTGAAACAGATGAGGGAGAGAACTATTTGAAAGAGAGATATGATTAAGTATTGTTTGCATGACAAGAGTCCAGAATAAGAGTTACATAGCAAAATGGACTGGGAAAGGTGTGTTTGTATAAAAATGAAAGATTTTTTTTCTTCTCAAAGAGGATAGAGAACTGAGTGGGGGGGAGGAGAGGGCAGAGAGAAAAATGTACAACAATGAACAAATGGAAATCCAAGTTTTCTGCAATCTTTCATTAAAATCACAATAAAAAAGGGATGGCCATCACAAGCTGTATTACTTATTTCTTCATAGATGAAAAAAAAAGAAAAAATCCTTAAGTAAACATACTACATAAGAAAACTTTTATATGTTGTTGTTGTTGTTATGTGCCGTCGAGTCGTTTCCGACTCATAGCGACCCTATGCACAACAGCCCTAAACCCTGCTCTATCCTGCGCCAACCTCACCGCCTCTGACACACCCATGCCGATTACCCCAGTCACCGAATCAATCCATCTCATAGAGGGTCTTCCCCTCCTGCATTGTCCCTCAACCCTCCCAAGCATGATGTCCCTCTCCAAGGACCCGTCCCTCCTGGCAACATGTCCAAAGTATGTCAGACGAAGCCCCAGAATCCTTGCCTCCAAAGAGTAACTTGGTTTAATCCTCTCCAAGATAAATCTGTTTGTTTTCCTGGCAGTCCAGAGTACATTCAATACCCTTCTCCAGCACCACAGCTCAAAAGCATCCACTCTCCTTCTGTCCTCCCTAGTCATTGTCCAACTCTCTGATGCATAACAAGCGATTGCAAATACCATGGCCTGTATCAGGCGCACCTTAGTCTCCAGAGAGACACTGTTGCTCCTGAGTACCTTAGAGAGGTCCCTAACAGCAGACTTTCCCATCGCGATACACTTTTTGATTTCCTGACTGCTGGTGCCAAGAGTGTTGACTGTGGAGCCTAGCAAACTGAAGCTGTGAACACTCTCAATCTCTTCGTCATAATATTAATTATATGTTTAGATAATTTCCACATTCTTTTAGACCACCAGTTTTTGAAATGGGAATAAATATGGATCTCTTCTTGTCAGCTTGTTAGGTGACTGTTCCAGCCTTCTTGGTACAGCCTGGTGTGCACATCCAGGCCTGCATCTGCTGGAATATGTCAATTGGTATTTCCTGAATTGCTGGATCTTATTTTTTGCCAATTTCTTCAATGCAGCTTGAAGTTGTTCCATTAATACCATTGGCTCTTGATCATACACTATTTTCTGAAATAGTTCTGTGAAGTCCTTAAAGTTTTAGGACATGAAGTGGTTGCTGCAGAAGATCAAAGGCTATGACCTTCAATATTGATTATATCTCAACATTAAGAAAAATTCTCCTCACTAGGTCAATAGGTCACCTCTTGACAGATGAAGAAAAGAATGAAGTTGTCTATGATTAGATCTTATTTAGATCCACAATAAATATCTTTGGAACCAGCAATAACGAAATAAAAGATGAATTGCACTGGAAAAATCTGCTGTCAGGAGTCTCTCCAAAGTTTAAAAGATCAAGTTGTGCCTTATCCAAGTCATGGTCTTTTCAACTGTTTGCTACGCTATGCATTTGGAAGTTGGACAATGAATAAGGTTAACAAAGAAGAATCTGGTGTCTGTAGATATTTGTGCTGCTAATTGCAAGGCAACATCTCTCAGGAGGAATCCAGAAGCAGCTCCAGGTGAGAAAGAGGCCTTCTCCCCCCACGTGATTTACAGACTCATTCGGTCAGAAAGAAATCAGTTCCATTCCAGCCCAATGACAATGAGCTGAGATCTTTGATAAGTCACTTTTTCCCTGTTGACTAGAGTTTTGAATCCAGTTTAAAAGTTTTTCTGAGGAAATTTTATTTAATTTTTAATCATGGTAGTAATATGTCTTTCAACTAAATTTCAGAATGATCATTAATAAAACAAAATACTTGAAAAGTTTGAAGTCTTGCCACAAAGATTAATTTCTATGTTGGACATAATTTCTTGTTATATAAAAGCATTCTTGTGTTACCTGAGTCATAATTTAATGTATTGCACATTAAAATACATTGTATTTCATACATTAAAATACTCTGTGTTTTATATATAATGGATTTTACACTTTAAAATACTCCATATTTGAATAATACCGAATTGGTTATTAAATGTTACTACTAAAATGCATGTTAGAAACATCTGTTTCTGAGGAGATAATACCACCCTTGGCACCAGCAGTCAGGAAATCAAGATAAGAATCGCACTGGGAAAAATCTGCTGTCAGAGACCTCTCCACAGTACTGAAAAGCAACAATGTTAGTCTAGAGACTAAGGTGAGTCAAATCCAGGCCATGACCTTGGAAATTACTTGCTATGGATCAGAAAGCTGGACAATGACTAAGGGTAACAAAGAAGAATTGATGTCTTTGAATGGTGGTACTGGAGAAGAGTTTTGAACATACCACGGACCTCCAAGAAAACATACAGGTCTGTCTTGGAAAGGGTGAAACCAAGTCTCTCCTTGGAGGCTAGGATTTTGAAGCTCAGTTCCACCCACACTGGACGGGTCACCAGAGGAGAAGGACATCATACTCAGAAGAATGGAGGGACGGTGCAGGAGAGGAAGACTCTGCATGATATGGATTGATACTGGAACTGGGGTAATGGGGGTAGGTGGGTCAGAGTCAGTGAGATTAGCTCAGGACAGCGCAGGCTTCAGAGCTGCTGTACACAGGGTTGCTATGAGTAGCAGGCGACTTGACAACACATAACCAAGCACAACAATATGTTATATTAATGGCATCATACCAGTGTGGAAAAATCTTGTACCTACTCAGTTTTGGGACAGAAAAGTGAGAAATAGGCATAAAGATAGGCAGGCACAAATTGGGATATTTGATGACAAGAGTAGATTATAAAGGAATTGAGGATTTAATAAATTTATGATTTTATCTCAAAATCAGAGAAAGTATTCCACATAAGTCATTGTTGTGAATTAAGGCAAGCAGTCTCCTAAACCATGGCGGGGCATAGGGGATCAATTTCTGTTTATTAAAGCCACTTATTTATAATATTTGTATTAAAGTAATATTAGCTATGACAAGTACTAAAAATAGTAAAATTCAAACCATGAATATTTAAGGAATATATTGATGTACCTAACCCAAGTCATATGCATGTGGAAGTTGGGCAATAAATAACAAAGATCAGAGACCCAATTTATCTTGGAAGAAATTGAGCCTGAAAATTCCTTGAAAGCAAGAATACTGAGACTTTATCTCACGTGCTTTGGTTATTGAATGGAAATGATTGCATGAAACACAACATGAATGAAGGAAACTATGAAGCACAATGTAAACAAACTTTTTATGCAAACCAATAGAATTTTTTTAAAAAAAATATATATCAGTTCCTGGAAAATGACATCCTGTTTGGTAATTAGAACACCAGAGAGAAAGAAGACGACTCGCAATGAGATGAAATGACTGCTGTAATGGGCTCAGCGAAACAAAAACTATGAAAGTGTCAGAGGACTGGACAGTCTTTTGTTCTATTGTCTATCATTTCACAAGTCAGCACTGACTCAGTGGCACCTACAACAGTTAAAGGATATTTATAAAAGCCCTCCAGCAATGTTATATATAGTGGTAGAAGAGTAAATGTTTTAATATTCTAAGTAAATGAGTAAATGTTCTAAGATAAGGAACAGGATAATAAAGCTGTAGGCTCTTGTGAGTGAAACTATGCAACAAGATTAGATTTTTTAAAAAATAAAGCATCCAGATAGGCAAATAAGCAAAATAATTATTATTTGCAGATATGAATATATACTCTTTCCCTAGAAATCAACTGTAAAATATTACTACTAATGAAACACTTCAAGTATTAAAAATAATAATTAAAGTTCAATATAAGAGAAATTAAGGAACCATTTTTTAAATTATCAAGAAAATTATTTGAAGCACAGGTTTATAAGTAATTAAGTTGGTATGCTAACATAGTAGGTCATGACAAAACATACATATAAGAATTTACACTGCCAACACAAAGGCAATTGGA
Organism: Elephantulus edwardii; assembly: GCF_000299155.1. Lineage (NCBI taxonomy): Eukaryota > Metazoa > Chordata > Mammalia > Macroscelidea > Macroscelididae > Elephantulus > Elephantulus edwardii. The sequence goes on from NW_006400011.1 coordinate 209,819, forward strand.
TTGAATCCACCAACTTACTCCATAGTAGAAAGATGAACAATCTCCTCCCATGTGAACTATAGCCCCTGACAAGCTCCAGGAGGGCCAGCTATGAGTTAGTTTTTATCCAATAGCAGTGATTTGGGGTTTAAAATAATATTTTTAATGGAAAAGATACCTAAAAACCTGTAATGTAAATAATTAATGCTTAGTAATATATTCATTGAATAAATAAAAGTAAATTAAAAGTTTGCTTGATTTCTGTGCATGCCTTTAAAATTATATCTAGAAATGATAGCAATGATATCTCCACGTACTTATCTCTGTCTCTCTCTAACACACATTCTCTGTATCTCTAACAATTAAAATGTTTATGATTAAAATATTTTACATTTATTAAACAGTAAGATAATTAAAATTACTAACATGTTATCAAATGTTTGCCAAATGTAATATACTTTTTAAATATCATTTATTTGAACAATTCTAGTACCTATTGATACCAAAGATGAAATAGGAGCAATTCAGGGACTACTGAACCCAACCTCTACTAAGCTCATTAAGGAGAACTGTTCCCATCAGTAACAACCACAGAATCAACAAAATAGCTACACAATCAGACATGGCCCTTAATTTTGCTCCTGTAACTACTTTTACTAGTCACTGCGTCCAACATTTATTGACAGTGACTCACAGCTTTGACTTTACTCACAGTTGTAGGGTGCAGAAGGCAAAGGATATCACACAGTGAAAGCTCAAGTTTCATTCCCAAGCCAAGTTAAGAGAACAACATAATTCCTCAATTAGTTCAGATCATTTATTGATCAACAAATAAAAATCCAGTTTTAGTCTAGTAACACAAGTGCAAGAAGTCTTTAGTTTCCTCTTCGTTTAATCTTCCAGCAAGAAAAACTCCAGCGATCTGTCAAAGTCTCTCAAGAGCCTGGTCAACACTTTCTCTTATATTGGCCTTACAGCTGTTGGGGATGTAGAGAGAGAGCCTGAGCAATAGGGAGCCATGTGCCCCTACCTAAGACAATTGGAGACCATTCCCCAGAAGACAATGCTAAAAAAGCCATTTTCAAAAGTTCTAACAGGACAATTCTATACTGGTTTTCTGAGCTTGTACCAAATTTATTCTAAGTGGGTATAAAATTACTTTCTTCAAATGATTTAAGCTTGCTCATTGCTGTTGTAGTCTGAAAATGTTGTCAAAACTCTTATTTAAGATTTCATTTTGACTGGAGATTTACTGGTGACATAGTCTGCAGGAGATTGTTACGATTACCCAAAGTTCAAGCCTCTCTGCTGAGAACACTGGACAATCTCCTTTCATGAGATTTACAACCTCTCAGTAAGTAAGTTCTCACTCCCCAAAAATGGGTTTTCTTTCTTCAGACGTTTTGGGAGCTCAGATGGAGTAGTCCACAGAGAATTGGGTTTTTAATCCTAAATTGTGCCTCCCTGGTGGTTTGTATTAACTAGCAACTCCTCTGGAGAAATATGAACAATCTTCTGTCCTGTTATTTAGTCCCCGCAAACCCAAGCTGAGCACTGCCAGTCTGAGTTTGAGCTAATTTAATTTATTCAAATTCTCCAAATCCAATTGTTGGTTTGGTGTTTTGTTTTTTATTCTTTCAATTTTTATTTATAACGATTACCCATGGCTGACAGTGTTGGGTGGAGTTCCCTGGTTAAAACAAGCTTGGAAGCAGGAATGGCATCCACTTTCAAAATAGCTTGTCTCCAGAAACTATTGAACCTGGAGAAAGGATGAAAGTTATGCACGCAAGTGTCAAGGACTTTCGTTCTTAGGGTCGCTATGAGTCGCCTACGACTCGAGGGCACTTAACAACAACAACACGACAATTTTTATTTTGCCTCTTTTTATCTTACACTGATTTCTTCCTTATGCCTTTGTTTATATATCCTGAATCTTTGGGAATGTTGATTTTTTTAATATTGTTTTACAAAACATTCCTAGAATATTTAAAATAATTACTTATTTTTCACAAGAAAATGTGATTTATGTATGCACAGTGTATGTCAGGGAGCTCTGGTGGAGTTGTGCTGCAATCCCAAAGGCACACGGTTCAAGGTTCAAGCTACTGCATGGGAGAAGGATCAGCAGTCTCCTGTGTAATTAACTGCCTCTGAGAACTCACTACAGGGGCAGCCATGGGTTGATTCTAACTCTATGGTACACAACAACAGCAATAGATGCTATTACAGATTTTTAATTATTATTTTTGTAGAAAAGTACAATAAATCAGCTGTAGGTGTTTACTATAAATTCCCTTACCATTTGTTAGGCTTACTTAGAAAGTAAATACATTTTCTTTAGTTGAAAAATCAAAATCAACTATTTTGAATTATTATACTTGATACCCACATGGCCTTGGTAAACAATGGATTAAAATAATAATCATAGTTAATTATATTTGAGATGAAAATAACAGTTACACTTTAAAATATATTTTTAAAAGTTACTTTCATTGAAATAAAAATTTCCTTTAATATTACTTAACAAAATACTTTTGAAAATCACACAAAAATAAAAATTCAAGAAATGAAAATATATGTTGTTGTTGTTGTTGTTGTTATGTGCCGTCGAGTCATTTGCGACTCATAGCGACCTTATGACAATAGCCCTAAACCCTGCTCTATACTGTGCCATTCTCATTGCCTCCGACACACCCATCTCGATTACCCCAGTCACTGAATCAATCCACCTCATAGAGGGTCTTCCCCTCCTGCGCTGTCCTTCCACTTTGCCCAGCATGATGTCCCTCTCCAAAGACCTGTCTCTCCTTACAACATGTCCAAAGTATGTCAGGCGAAGCCCCAGAATCCTTACCTCCAAGGAGCAGTCTGGTTTAACCCTCTCTGGGATGAATCTATTTGCTTCCTTGGCAGCCCATGGTACATTCAGTACTCTTCTCCAACACCACAGCTCAAAGGCGTCAATTCTCCTTCTATTCTCCCTAGTCATTGTCCAACTCTGTTGCATAACAAGTGATTGCAAAAACCATGGCCTGTATCGGGCGCACCTTAGTCTCCAGAGAGACACCGTTGCTCCTGAGTACTTTAAAGAGGTCCCTAACAGCAGACTTTCCCATCACGATACGTTTTGTGATTTCCTGGCTACTGGTGCCAAGGTTGTTGACTGTGGAGCAGAGCAAACTGAAGCTGTGAACAATCTCAATCTCTTCACCATCCATCCTGATGCTACCGATTGGTCCAGTGGTGAGAATCTTTGTCTTCTGGACATTGAGCCTCAGTCCATATTGAAGGCTGCAGTCCTTGACCCTCTGCAGTAAGTGCATGAGGTCCTCCTCAGTTTCAGCGAGCAGTGTTGTGTCATCTGCATAACGCAGATTGTTGATAGATCGTCCACCAATCCTAATGCCATGCTTCGCCTCATAGAGCCCAGCCTCTCAGATAATCTGCTCTGCATACAGGTTGAAAAGGTATGGAGACAGGACACATCCCTGGCGTACACCCCAAATTATTTCATTATACTTAATAAACTTTCATTAATGCTTTTAGGCACACACTTGTTCAAAAAGGAGTTGCATTCTCTACTTATTTTGTGTAGGAAATGATCTTTAAAATAATCACATATAAATGACAATCTGATCAGAAAAAGGAAGTACCAGATGTAAAGATTAAATTGTGGAGACAGGCACTAATTCTTAGTAATGCTATCCTTAACTACTGTTTTGAAGATAGTATAAAGATAGGATATTTGATATATATCTTTAATATTCTTTTTATTGAAGTGAAAGATTGTATAAGAAAATGCCCTCTGGTTTCTTGAGATAATGTAATCTCAGATTTTCAAAGTGTAGATTTCGTTGTTACTTTTAGCATTCGCTTCACAATAATATTACTTAACATAGAACCACAAAACAAATAGCTCAAAATCACAAGGAAGTAAGAAAATATACACACTATCAATTAATATTTAATATTTAATTTAATATTTCTTACATTTTTCAGGATTTGATTTTTTAACTCATTATACATATTTATTCCTAGAAATGTAAGAGACACATAACTTATATATTAGTAACATATCTGAAGTATAGCTTTATAGATCAATTATATTGAAACTTACATTAAAATCAGACTAAATACAAAAATATGCATTTCTTTCTAATCAATTATGGTAAGTTTGATCTTTTATTCAAATGCATATGCAAAATTTTACTTAATTTTAATAAAGTTCTCCTAGCGCATGCAAAGAGTAATTGAGCAAACAAGCAAAACAAATTTGTTGTAATTACTCAGCATTCTAAAATTTCAGTCATAGCATTCTATTGTCTTGACTTTCTTCCTATTCATTTCTTAATCTTGTTCATTTTAAGACCTTTTATGTCTCTGAAAACATGCTTAAACTTGGCTATGCTACCTTACTGTACATTTCATGTTATTGATGTTTTATGTGCCCTTGAGTCAGAATCAGCTCATAGCTGTTCTTCCAGTGGCTCTTTAGAGGCTGTAAAATTGTAAAGGAGAAATTTGTCTTTTTCCCATCAAGTAATTGGTTGATTTGAATTGGGTGTCTTTTAGTTAACAGCACCAACTCTTTGCCTGTGGGCCACGAGAGCTGCCTATTGCTGTATGTTGTTGTTAAGTGCAAGTCGAATCAACTATGACTAATAGGCATCCAATGAACAATGTATCTGAACCCTGCCCTACCCATTGCCAACCTTGTCATCTCTGACACAATCCACCTTTATGGTCATTAGGTCAACTCAGCTCCTTGAAGGTCTTTCCCTCCTTTACTGATCAGTAAATACATTTTAATGTTATCAGTAAATTGAAATATTGACCATGTTTTAAGAAATGTTATTTTTTAAAAGCCCTCAAGTATTTTTATTCTATCAATTGTAGTTTGACTAAAATGATTACTATTATTAAACTAGATAATTTCTATCTAGTGCTTCTGACCCTTAAAATAGTACACAGATACAACACCTGGTGATAGGAAGGAAGACTTAAGCTAACACATGGCATTTCCAGGAGTCAGAAATCCTTTGGTGACAATGGCTTAATTATTATTATTTTAACATTCTTCCAAATGTTTGCAAATTGCCTACTGATAAATGTTTTTTCACATTTTTTGTACAGAACTATTAAAATGTTTTATCCTCTTAAGATTCTTAACATAAATAATATTTCAGTGAATTTGATATATTGCAGTCAAAACTTCTACTTCACTTTATTCTAAGTACCACAGTAAAGAACAATTCCCATAGAATTGCTTCCCATATATTGCTTCTTAATATCAATAGCTCACACAAATCTGCTGAAGTACCTCTTTTTATGTCTGTTAGAGCTTTGTAAATTTCACTATGGTGGAGTTAAAGAGAGAAAATGTAGAGAAATTTGAAGAATTTCTGGAATTTCCAACATCTTCTTTGTTATTAACACAAACAGTAACTTCAGTAACAAATCATTTTTTTCCTTCGTAATGCTTATTTAATCAAACTAAGGGATGATTTCTTTCCTACATATAATCTGGTCATTAATAATATATTCATATTTAGTAATAACAACACAACTAGTATATATATTTGCATATATTAAAATGCTAGTTATGGTATTTTACTCAACATTAAGGAAGTAAAATTTCTTTACATTTTATCAGTAAGAATAAGAATTTGCAAACCATAGATGCTACTTAAGTAAAAAGATGTCAGAATTGCACATCTCTAGTCAAGGAGCTCTGGTGGTATAGACTGTATGGAGTTGTGCTGGAACCCCAAAATTGTGCCTCTCTCCTGGATCAAATCCACCAGCATCTCCTTAGGATAAAAATAAATAATCTCTGCTGGAACAATTTGCAAACTCAGTAAATCCACTGGAGAGTAAGCTATGAACGAGTTGAATGTGAGTCAGAAATCCTATGTGCTGTGTACTAATAAAATGGCTTAAATTTACGTTGTTGTTATTGTTATTAGCTGCTGTCAAGTCATAGATGACTCATAGTGACCCTATGAACAAAAGACCTGAACAGATGCATAACTTTCATAATTTCTCCATGTATAGAGTTTCTGGAGGCAAGTTATTTTAAAAGTGAATGCCACTCCTGCTTCCAAGCTTGTTTTAATTGGGGGTCTTCTACATGGGTGACCATTATCACATTTGATACATCAGTGTCACAGTGTTTAGCATCACAGCAACTTGGAGTTATCTTTGGACAGACCAGTGTTATACCACTTAGAAGAATTTCCATTAGTTGGAATAATATGGTAGTTTGTAGACTGTTGCATTGCTCACCGAAAGGCCAGGTGTCATGTGTCTCAGATGGTATAAATCCACTAGTTTCAATCTCACTCCTTAGGAGAAAGTCTTGCTATTTATTATTTACACCTTGGACCCCGAATGTAGGGCCTATAAAAATCGAAATTACCTCCACAACAGTGAGTGAGAAAAGATAAGAACTCAATTATAATGTTCCATTGCAAAACTAGGAAATATTTATAATAATATTTATTTAACCATAGTTTGCAGAAACAAAAATATTATGAAAACAAAATTTCTTTCTCTCTAAAGTGTACTGGGTCTGTTGCTAAAAATTAAGCTTCCCTGGACCGTTATCTTCAGTCTGATCCAGCTCCCTCAACTCTGCCTGTCCTGTAAACACACTGGCTTGCCTACATCATCAACAGCTTTATGAGACAGACGTCTCTTCCTCATGTAAATAAGGTGTGTTAGTCTATCCTCAAGGGGGCTGGAAAGTCTCACCATTAAATTGAGCAGATTTCACCACCAAGGACAGAAGAGGAAGCAGAGAGTGCATCTCTAGGGATTGTATTTTGCTGTTAATTGAGAAGTTGTTTGGACTAAGAGATTTTGACTTGCTGTTAACCTGAGTTATAGATTTTAGGCATTAGAGAAACTTTCTTGACTGAGGGATTCTATCTTCCTCTTAACCTGAATAACCTGTTAATTTGCCTAATAATCCCTAACCATAAGTATGGTTCTGTGAAGCCTATATGGTCATTTCAATGTATTTTGGATCAAATAAGTAGGTACAATAGCTTGAGAGGACATATTTCTCACCTAATAAAAATTAGTTTGGTGGTGTGGATGCTGTTGATAGGGGCAGTTCTTCTCAGTGGTGTTTCTAGAAGTCGAACTTGGTCTTGCCTGTCCAAATGCTGCCACTGTTCCAATTTTACTTTTTATTCCATTGATGTTAAGAATCTTGATTCAGTCTCCAGTTTAACTCTATTTTCTCAAGCAAGTAATGGAATCAGTTTTACAAAAAGAGCAAGGATTTGTTTGTATTTGCTTGTTATTTTAATAGAATCTGAGACTCTTCTATGAAGCCAGCCTGCTACTGATGCATTCTACATTTTAGACTCATTTCTGCAGTGCTGTGGACAAGCAAAATTTCCCATTTCTCTTTCTTTTGTTACCATTATTTGATACCTGATTTTTCTTATAAAGATTGTTAAACTGAGATAGCTTTTCCTTCAGGCCTGAGATTCTACAAGTGTCCACTGCCATCTCCCTATGTTGTCATTGTTATGTACCATCAAGTGGCCTGTGACTCACAGCGACTCTACGTACAACAGTTCTAAACACTGCTCTATTTTGTGCCAATCTTACTGTCTCTGACACACTTATCCCCATTACCCCAGTCATCCATCTCACAGAGAGTCATCTTCTCCTGTGCTGTCCCTCCACCCTCCCAAACATGACATCCTTCTCCAAGGACTGATCCCTCTGTGCAAACGTGTACAAAGTATGTAAGACAAAGCTAACTCATAAAACTATTTGGATACATTTAGGTCCTTAGCAGCTCTGGTGGCCTGGTGGTAAGAAGCTGTGCTACAATCTCAAATGCATGCTATCTCAATCCACCAACTGCCTAGAGGGAGAAAGATGGAAAATTTCATCCCGTATGATTGACTGCCTCTGAAAATGTGCTGGAGAATCAACTATGGGTCACTTCCGACCCTACAATACACATCAACAACAATACCAGTCGATCTCGTTTTGTATTCATTTGCTCAGACAACTTACCCACTTTCACTATAACAGAGATTTGACTATGACTTTGTTAAAGAAAGAAAAATGACACACAGAAGCATACATGCTTCAAATTACACACCAGAGTACAACTGACCTGTAAAACTTCTCTGTCCCCATGTGATGTATGTCAATTTCCTAGAAAATTCAGCTCAATGTGATGTATGTCAATTTCCTAGAAAATTCAGCTCAATTTAGAACTATTTTAAATCTTTAAAATGGAGCATTTCCTTATGACATAGGTACTTTCTAAATCATGGATATGCTAAAATAAGAAATATTCTAAGGAGAGGTCTGCCCAGCAAGGGAGGCTCTTCCCAGAGGGTCACGGTCGTTTCATGGCCCAAGCTCCAGTGGGCAGTTCTCGGGTCATGCCAGGAGTCATGGGTTGGAGAGGAGGCCACAGTGGCTGAGACTGGATGGATATGGGGAAGTGGGCTGCACTTGGGCTGCAGTGATGTGGTTTCCCGAAGGCTCCTCGTGACCATGGCTAAGTCTGTTGGACCCTACAGCCAGCAAAGCCAGTGCCTTGGTATGTGAAGTGCGAGCTTTGATATAAGACTTTTGCTGCCATTGGAGCTCCTTTGGGGTTCAGCAGAGAGAACCCCAGTAATAATAGGCGGATTGCCTAATACAATCCCCCAGATAAGGGGAAAGGTCCTCTTGGTCGGCTTTTGGGTTGGAAGCAGGAGTGACATCCACTTCCTAAATAACATCCACTTCCTAAATAACATCTGAAAACTCTATGAACTTTGAGAAACGGCAATAGTTACAGAATGTTATAGAAAGGCTCCAGGTGTTTCATTCATAAGGTAACCATGAGTCGTGCTCGACTCCACAGCAATCACAACAAAAAATAATAAACTGCTAAAATTATATAATTTTAAGTCTCATTATTTTTGTTTGTCAGAACTTAGAAAGAATAGCATATTATAAAGCTTGTGGGAACATGTTGTATTGTTGTTATTATGTGCCATTGAGTCACTACAACTTACAACCTACAACCCTGTGTACAACAGTTCTGAACCCTACTCTATCCTGAGCCATACTCACTTATTCAGACACATCTAGTCCCATTGCTCCAGTTATCATGTTAATCTATCTTATCTGGGGTCTTCCTTTTCTGTGTTGACCCTCCACCCTTCAAAGTATGATATCCTTATCCAAGAACTAATTCCTCCTGGCCACATGTCAAAAGTATGTAAGGTAGAGTTTTATAATCCTTGCCTCCACGGAGAAACTTGGTTTCACTCTTTCTAAGACAGGCCTATTTGTTCTCGTGGCTGTCCATGTTCAATACTCTTCTACAGCACCACTACTCAAAGGCAACAATTCTTTTTCTGTTAGGGCCCTCTCCAAAGTACTGAAGAGCAATGGTGTCTCTGGAGACTAAGGTGCATCTGATACAAGCCATGGTCTTTGCTATCACTTGTTATGCATCAGAGAGTTGCACAGTGACTAAGGAGGATAGAAGGTGAATTGATGCCTTTGAGCTGTGGTGCTGGAAAAAGAGTATTGAGGGTACCATGGACTACTAGGAAAACAAATAGATTCATCCTGGAAAGGGTTAAAACGGGCGGCTTCTTGGAGGCAAGGATTCCGAGGCTCCATCTAACATACTTTGGACATGTTGTAAGGAGAGATTGGTCCTTGGAGAGGGACATCATGCTTGGGAGGGTGGAGGGACAGCGCAGGAAGGGAAGGCCCTCTATGAGGTGGATTGATTCAGTGACTGGGGTAATCGGGATGGGTGTATCGAAAACAGTGCGATTGGCACAGGACAGACCAGAGTTGAAGGTGTTGTACATTGGGTTGCTATGAGACGCAAGTGACTCAATGGCACATAGCAACAACAACATAGAATCAACACTTAAGGATGCTAAGTAAATATAAAACACATAAGTTTTATATTTAAATCATTGATTATTTTTGAGGGAGGAAAAGACAGAATGCTCATAGCATTTCTGTGTTGAGGAAGAAGTTAAAAGTGAAGTTTTCATTTTTATCTTTGGTTCTCATCCCCAGCTGTTAGTAGTACAAGGAAAGGTTCAGTAGCAAGTTTTCTGGATATTCTTATTTTTGGAGAATTTTTCCCTTTCATATAACTCACAGAGATATTCAATGACTCTCAATTTCTCTTTCATGTATTCTACATGACTTGTTTAAGTAATTATTCTCTAGTATAATTTGAATAGTTTTGAGTTAAATATTTTGTTTGTATTTTATTAATTCAAGTGAAGTGCCCAAAACACTTTTACTCTGACATTTCTGCTATTATACACAATGTAAAATAACTAACATTATCATTCAATTCTGAACTAAAACATAGAAATCTACTACTATTAAAAATGCAATCTGTGGAATGCCATTTCCTTTTTCTGTAGTATTGTTTTGGAAGCTTTAAAACTAAGACAGAGAGACAGGCAATTTATATCAAAAGCATAATTTTAAAAATTAGCTGTCAAATTATTATTTGCCACTGATAAGTTGTCAACTTATAAAATTCAATAGAATTGACAAAAAATATTATAAATGTTGCAAAAGTCAGAAAAGAAATGAGTACAAATTATTTATGTAAATTTTTATGGATTCATTCATGAAATTGTAATGTTTGTCACCGTTTTCCTTCAAATTTTCCATACTTTTAGCGTAACACTTTAAACACAGAGATTAATATAGACAGTCTAGTCTAAGGAGCACTACAGGCTCATTCATCATCCCTAATTTATTTTTAAGCCAATTTGAAACATGATCCAAATTAACAGAACTCTCTCTATATTTTTAAAGAATATACTACTTTTTAAATTAATGTAAAAACATTATCTTTATGAAACAAAATAAAAGCAACATTTTTCTGCAGAATTAAATATTTGGTTAGTGAATAACATTTTCCATAGCACTAAAATGTTTACTAATAAAAAATTATCCAAAATTCTTTTCCTCATATCAAGCTTTTATCTTCATTTTTTTAGTTTATATTCCTCTATTCCTCTAATCCTTGTTCCTCAATATTTCCTTGTAATTTGATTTACAAATTATAAGTTAACTAATTATTCAAAATGTAAACAGAAGTAATGGACAGAAGTTTTCTGTACAAAAACTGTGGTAGATTTTTTTGAAGAAAAATTATTTATAGCATTGAACACTAGACAATTAAAATAGAGCATTTCCAAGTTTCTTTCATAAATGTCTGTGTGAATGTATGGTTGATTTGCTTCCTTTGACTTTGGCTAAGTTGACCCACCTTAACTTGAGTGTCCTGATTCACAGTGCCTTTGACATTTATATAACTCCCTTGGAAACTTCTTCCAAGGTTTTTGCCGTTCCTCATTCTAATGTAATAAACACAAAAATTTGTTTCTCCTGGAGCTAGAAATGTATTGTTGTAATAACATAGTTCTGTCAACAGCAACATTCAGACAAAGAAAGTATTAATGCGACTAGAGGTGCATTTCTTGAGCTAAGCCTTGGAGCAAGAAGATTTGAAAATGCTTCCTTATGATGTCCAGTGTTGTTAGACTTGAGGTGTAAAAAAATCCAATATGTAATGAGCTCGATATTCTGCTGTAGGCTGTAACTGATAGAGTTTAGTCTCTCACCTTAAATAGATAGCTTGAATTACATTTTCTATTTTTCCCCCCTGTTCTTTCGATTGTGGACAGAAAGATATAGCGGTTTTTCTTTCTTGGATTCTTCTTCTTTTGATATAAAGACTAGAGTTTATCATCATCATCAAATATATGTTCAGAGTTCTGATAGCATGGTATTTTTTTTCCCTTTCAATTCACTGATGTAGTTATGGTATGAACCTGTTTCCCTGAAGGTTTTCCTCTTCTTTCTCAGACACTCCATTTTTACAAGCCTTATGACCTTTTTCAGAGACTGGGCTATCCTGACAAAACAGTCAAAGAATGTAAGAAAAATCCTAACCCCCTTGACTGCAAGAAACATCCTGAATGCACTTTTTCCAAGTTATATTTGTTTGTTCTTTTGTGTATAAGTAAGCACTAATTTTTAGATATATGTGCTGGATTTGGTGAGCACATATATTTGTATTAGTTTCTAGGGCATAAGGAGCAAAACCATAAGAGCAGAAAGTTTGAACAGTAATCACCACATTTTCTTTATAACTAACTATTGAATCTTCCCTATTACTTCCTTTCCCAATCCACTGACTAAATTCTACAGTCTTAGTGTTTTTACAATCCCCCCTTTTCCATCCCCTTACCCTATTTCTTTTCCCTTTTGAATATTTTTACACATCTTCCTAATTATCTTTCCATTTTAACAATAATGGTCTTATGCAGTATTTGTCCTTATGAAATTGAATTAGTTCACTCTTTAGACTCTCTCATGTTAAACAGTATTTGACAAAATCATTATTCCTTAATGCTGAATAGTATTCCCTGTGTGAATGTACCAAATTTTCTCAATCCATTCATTTGTGGATGAATATTTGTTTCAGTTCTAATATCTTGCTATTATGAAAAATTCAGCTGTGGACATAAGGATACATATCTCCATTTGTTTCTAAGTTCTAAATCACTTGAGGTATATTCCTACTAGTTCAGTAGCTAGGTAATATGGGATTTTTATTGTCAGCTTTTTGAGGAAATGCCGAAGGGCTTTCCAGAGTGGTTAGACCATTTTACACTCCCACCAGCAGTGCATGAGAGTTTCAGTCTCTCCAAACTTCTCCAACATTTGTTGCTTGATGTCCTGTTAAACTTTGCTATTACTTCTAGAGTGAGGTGATATCTCATTGCTGTTTCAATTTGTATTTTTCTGATTGCCAGTGATTTTAAGCATTTCTTCATGTGTCTGTTTGACAAAAGTGTCCGATATATATACATACACACACACACACACACACACACACGTTTTTGTATATTCAGAAAGAGTGTAACTTTTCCTTTTTTTCCAGTACTTGAGTGGAAGCACTAAAAGGGAAGATATGCCAAGGAGATAATCTTGTTAAAAGTAGTATCTAGTAGAGAATTTCAGCACTTTGTAGAGGGGAAAGATTAAGTCCCACCCAGTCTTCACAGTTACTTTCTATGCACCAGAAAGTTGGATAATGATTAAAGGAGAATGGATGCCTTTGAGCTGTGAAGCTAGAGAAGAGTATTGAATATCCATGGGCTACTAGGAGAAAAAATAGGTTCCTCCTAGAGAGGATAAGAACAGGCTGCTCTTTGGAGGCAAGGATTCTGAAGGTACATCTGCCATACTTTGGGCATGCTGTAAGGAAGGACCAGTGCTTGGAAGGGTGGAGGGACAGTGCAAGAAAGGAAGATCCTCGATGAGTTGGATTGCGTGATTGACTGTGGTAGTGGGGGCAGGTGTGTCAGAGATGATAAGGCTGGCTCAGGATAGAGCAGAGTTCAGAGCTACTGTACATAGAGTCGTAATGAGTCATAGGTGACTTGATGGCACAAAACAATAACAAAGGAGAGAAACAGTTGTAAGTAGAAACCCGTGATGGGAATGTAATATGTGAAAAGGAAAAATACAGGAAAATTGAACATTGTTAAGAAAGAAATGGAAAGTATAAATATTGACATACTATAGATATTGGCAAAATGAGATGGAAACAATGCAACGCAATGCAACATTTTACAAACTAACCTATTATCCCAACTAATAGAAATTCTGAAAACATACTGGAGGGTCAGCTGTGAGTTAGTTCCAACTTCACAGCACCTAACAACAAGGACAGAGGCAGTCTAATCTGAGACAACACTCCTTTGGTGGTTTGAATCAACTATATGTTCAACCGAGGAAAGGCATCACCTCTTGTGATGAAAAGCTTCTCAAAAGGAACTATAAAAGCAGAGAGAGAGGCGATTTCTTGTCACAGGATCAATATGACCCAACTTGACGCCAAGTAACAACCACAACTATCACATTTTTCCCAAGTTTAAAAGAATGTTTTATAAAGAAAAATAAAGTAACTGCTGTATCAGCAATATTAAATATATAATCATATTTCTGTAATATTTATTTGAATATTTTTCTCACTTAACAGTGTGTGGTAATTTCCTAGATTTGGAATATGTGACATGTCTACTTCCTGCCATACAGTATTTTGATTAAAAATTTCAGCATGTCACTTTGTGATTACCAATGAGACTTAATGGAAGTAATCAATGAATTATATTTGAGAACTAATCTTGTGGCAAAGATTGCTCACTTCTTGCAGTCTATTATCTCCTATATTTCTTTTTTTATTTAATATCTTTATCTTATTTCCTTTATTTTATTAATTTTAATGAACATTTACAGAGATTTTGGATTTCCATTCATTCTTTATTGCACTTTTCTCCCTGCTCAACCTTCCCCCCCAGTTTCCTCCTCTCTTTGAAAAAGTAAAATTCTTTCATTGGTATACAATGCCCCCGAAAACTTCCCCCCTACCACAACCTCAAGAACACTCCACTATGCAACCTTAAGTCTGGACTCTTGTGATAACCATAATACCCTATCATATATCTCCTTTAAATTGTTCTCTCCCTCATCTGTTTCAATGCAGTATACATAATTTATCCAGTTTTTCTCAGTCTTACCCCAACCCTAATGTCAGTCTCATTCTACAAAAATGGCACCATGCAGTATTTTTCCTTTTGTGACTGAGATATTTCACTCAGCATAATATCCTCCAGGGTCACCCATTTTGAATAATACTGCATGAGTTCCTTGTTTTTCAAAGCAGCGTAGTATTCCATTGTGTGAATATACCACAGCTTCTCTATCCATTCGTTTGTTGATGGGTGCTTAGGTTGAACAAAGCGACAATAAACATGGGTGTGTATATATCTTCTTGGATGGTGGTTATGGTCTCTTTAGGGTATATTCCCAGTGGTGGAATTGCTGGGTCAAATGGTATCTCTATTTGCCACTTTTTGAGAAAGCACCACACCGCTTTCCACAGTGGTTGCACCTATATTTCTCATACTATACTCACTTCTCTGTATTGAATGTGTCTTTATTTAAACTGGAGAGGCGACTAGTCACATGTGGCAGCATAACTTAAATCTCTTCACTAAAATGGATGATGGTGATTAATATTTCTCCCATTTTATAAACTAGAACAAGTTTTGATGTTGATTCATGTTCAATGAAGACCAAGAAAACAACTATGAGGATGAAAGGAAACAAAAAGACAGTAGATCCTGAATATTTTGAAAATGAAATGTAAATCCTGGGTTTTACACATCTTTGAGTTGGAAAGTAAAAGCTGACCCATTTTTATCTCTCTGTTACAGCTATTTAGCTTCTATAATAGCAAAGATGCTTTTCCCCTTACTAATTAAATCAACTCCTTCTGATAGGTAGATGAAGCACCTTTACTAACATTTCAGTCTTAAAGAAAGTGCCCATATGTCTTTAGGAGAGTGTTAGGTAGCCAGAAATCTTTTGTATTTGCAGTTTCACCTAAGTATTAAACACGGCTACCATTACATTCAAAATTGGCCTTTCTATAAAGATACATTTTGTAGCCACCATGGTACACTAAGTTTAATCAATAAAAAGTGACCCATGTTTATTGCAGCTTTGTTTACAACAGTAAAGAGTTGGAAGTAGCCTAAGGGCCCATCAACAAACGAATGGATAGAGAAGCTGTGGTATATCCACACAATGGAATACTATGCAGCATTGAAAAACAAGGAACTCATGCAATATTATTCAAAGTGGGTGACCCTGGAGGACATTAGCTGAGTGAAATATCTCAGTTACAAAGGGACAAATACTGCATGGTGCCACTGTTGTAGAATGGGTCTGACATCAGGGTGGGGGTATGACAGAGAAAACTGGATAAATTATGTATATTGTATGAAACAGATGAGGGAAAGAACAGATTAGAAGTGATATATGATTGAGTATTATGGTTAGCACAGGAATCCAGAATTAAGGTTGCATAGAGAAGTGTACTCGGGGTGGAGGGTGGGGGGAAGGGATGTGGGAATTGTATACTAATGAAGGAATTTTTTTCTTTTTTTTTCTCTCTTCGGAGGGGGAAGCGAGCTGGTGGGGAGGGGTGGGAAGGGAGAAAATTGCGGCAATGAATGAATGGAAATCCAAAACCTCTGTAAAAAAAAAAATAATATATATATAATGAAAAGAAAAGTGAGTTCTTAGAAAATTTCTGATAAATATTAAATTCATGTATGGGTGTAATTTAAAACCACAGTGCCTTTTACATCTTTATCAAGCAGAACGTTTTATAATGCTATAGTTACACTCTATGTTGCAATACTATGATCTGTATTTGGTTAAAAGTTGAAAGAGAAGGAGATTAAACAAGTCTAGAACATTTTATTTCTTTCATTTCAGTTTAAATCACTGCACACCCTCTCCAATCTCCTCTGGAACCTAAAAATCAATGAGTCAAGGACTCTACCCTTCATTGACAAGTGTCTATCACTTTTCAGAATTCCAGAATAAATTGAATGATTAATTCACTTAGATTTATTGCCCAGGAAATATCTGAGGTGGCAGATGCCTTTCTCAATAGTAATTTACACTGAAAAGAAAATGGAAATCTTTGCCATTTTAATTAACTGAATGCACCCCTAAACCCAGACCTTTCCCCTGCAATTTCCTCAACAAGCAAAGTGCTCCAAGTCTGGGGTTTTTGACTCTGTTTGGTAACATGCCCCCCCCCTACTTATTTTCTTGCCTTGATGGACTAGCAGTCCCCAAAGATTGCTGCCTTGGGAACTGATTAATCTCTAGCCATTAAAGCTCCCCACTGACATGGCAAAAAGCCCTGAGATCAGAAGCTTTGAGTAAGCACAACTTCAACATTCTCTCTCTCTCTATCTCTCTCCACAGGGTATATTAACAGGGCGAGATTTTACAGCATCTCAGGACTCATATTCTCTTAATTCAGATACTTTTTCATCCCAGAGATTTAACAGGACTATACACATCCGACTTAATAATACTCGCAAATGCTAATATAAGTCTGGGGAATATTCTGCATTTGGAACTTGTCATCAGTAACTTCCGGTGATTGAAAATGATGTGCTTTTAAGAGATTTACTGAGATGATTTACTCTTCTTTTTCTAAAATTGCATCTAATTTAACTAGAAATAGTACATCTTTATGAGTTAAATTTCAATCTTAAACTCAACACTTCAGTGTGATGTTAATTCTTTCCTCTAAAATTTGGGATTTTTCCCCCTTCAAACTTGTTAGTTATTAACAACTCTTATCAACTATTACCAGAGTTCTCATATAACTGCATCTATCCTCTATCATAAAAAGCTACATTCAAGACATTATTAAAGTGCCCAATAATTACATTATTAAAGATTCAGTTTCAAATATAAGTATATAAATATTACACCCTATCAAATTAAATAGAATAAGATGTCTAAAATATAATAAACTGAAATCATACAAAGTTTATTTGATTTTTCCCACATGTATCATTACACTGTATTTCAACATCTACTTTTCTTTTCTCATCTCATTTGAATTGGAGAAAAGCCTTTAGCTTTAGTTCCAGTTGCTACACTTTCCCCCCAAATGCGAAATTCAATCACAACCAGGGGAAAGAAAACGGAGTAGCATAATTCAATTTTACTTCTATTCACTTTTTGTCTCGTTAGGCTTCTAGATTTCTTTTAAAGCAAAAGGTGTGTCAGAAATTAGTTCAGTGGTTCTATGCTTCTAAAGAATTATTTTTTCCCCCAAGAAATTCTATTACGCAATGTCATTCGGATCCTGTAGTAAAAGGACTATTTGAAAAGTAAAAACAAAAATCATCAGAAAACATTGACACTTCTTTTTCCATTTAATTAAACATATTTTTATTGAACACGTATATTGAGGATTTGAACTATAATATATGACTATAAATTATTACAAGACCTTCATTGCTGTGTATTTCCAAGGCTTCTAAGTCTCATGGGAGGAGATAGACTATCTTTCTCCCGCAGAGTCGCTAATGGATCTGTACTACCAGAAGGGCCCTCAAGCAAAAGAGAAAGATAACACTAAATCCAATTGGGAATTGTGAGAATGTGTTCAGGAGTACAAAACTTTGGTTATAAAAACAGCCCAGACATAGACAAGGATATTGTTTGAACAAAGACCACTTAATGCCAACACTGTGTTTGCACTGCACTAATTATTATAGGAAAGAACTGTTGGAAATTAATTGTCTGTAAACTTTTCAGAAATAAGATATTAGTACTTAATTTGAGGGACTATTCTTTTTCTTTTTTTTATTGGTAAAATTAATTCATTACCAGACACATAGCATATGCTGGAGGAAGAATCTTGATAGTCACAGCACATACAACTCTCATTTCCAAAAAGGATGACTAAGGCAAAGTCCCTGGATAGACAAAAATATAAGAAGTAATATTTGTCATTAAATAATTTTATCCTAAATCTTAGTTTCTTATAATAGCCTTCTCATTTCATTCAGTTGACTTTTATCATTAATGATCTTGATTCTTATTTCTTCTTGCTCCTCTGTTTTTCAGGTAACTCGTCCTATCTTTTAAATCAGCTGCTTTTAGGAAATGCTTTTTTGCCAAAGTGATTGTTTTTGCATGCCTTTGAGTCAGAATTGACTTATACATGACCCTCCAGCCAGTTTTCAGAGGCAATACATCGCATGGGAGGAGATTACTATATCTTTCTTTTATGGAGCACATCTTCTTATCACTAGGTCACCAGAATTCTTTGAGTTTTTTAAAACTTGCCAAGCTTCTTTCTGTAGAAAAGTGTAATTAGAGAAAGGACTTTGAGATTTCAGTGGATAATTACACTTGTTTGGTTTTGAACATAGAATGCATATTAAGCTCATAGTAAGTATTTTCAAGCATAGTGGAGGGGTAAAAAAGAGATAACCATTCTTTGAAACAATAGGGCTGATTCTAACCCATATAGATTCTATGTACAAGAGAACAAAATTCTGCAAGGTCTCCTCCCTATTCCTATTGCAACCAAAGTGTCACTTCATCTCATTGACTATCTTCCTAGGTTTTGTTAACCATTTTTCTTCTTATTAAGCACTCTTTTTCTTTTCCAAGCTCTGTTCTTTCATCACAATAAGTGCAAATTTGTTGAAGTTTTTCCTTCCTTTCCTCTAAGAGGGCTCTGGCTATATTTCTTACTAAACACTTTTGTGTTATATGGCCTTTCACCGTATGTTCAATATTCTTTGCCAACACCTTAATTCAGAGATATTATTCACTGTCCACCTTTGGTAAGCATATGAACTAAAAACCTAAACAACAACTATTAAGAACAAAACAAAGCCACCACCTCCAACAACAAAAAATTTAACCATCTCATAGGTGACTCTTCATTAGATTTCCAAGACTGTAATTGTACAAGAGATTGATCATCTTTCTCCCAATGAGTCATTTGTGAATTCAAACTACAAGAGTTCAAACTGAGCTAGCAGCACAATTTCCAATGGAGTTCACCATTAAAACTTGAAAATATCTTGTTTAAAAAAAATCTTGATCAAAATACTTAACACTTTAAAGAGATCCTTTGCAACAGATTGGTCCAATGCAATATCTCATTAGATTTCTTGACTGCTACTTTCATGAACTTTGACTGTAAATTCAAGTTAAATGACACGTTCAACCCTATCTTCATTTAGTTTGATGCTACTTAATAGTCCAGGTGTTAGTGTATTTGTTTTCTTTATGTTGACATATAATCTATAATGTAACTGAAACTCCAGTAGGTTTTGAGAGGCAGTAAATTGCACAGGAGGAGATTATCCATCCTTCTCCAATGGAGTAGATGGTGAGTCAATCTGTGTACCTTTGAGATTGCAGAACAGACTCTTAACAATAATCTATACTAAAGGATGCAATTTTTATTTTCCTCTATAGCAAATTTTAACATAACTTCTTTGCTGAAACTCTAGAGTATATTACATGAACATCAGGCCAGGATCTAAGTTTGAGTTTCAAAAAGTTCCAGAATAGACTCCATAGGTAGCCTTTAGAGGCCAATAATTTCATATTTAGGATTTGTATAATAAAAAAAATTAAAAATATGAAAATGGAATAGAGACATTCCTGTAATATTTCTGAAATTATTTAGGCTATAGGAAAAGTAAAATAAGACAAGGAGAAACAAAACACGAACTGCTTCTACCTTGCAAAGTAAGAACACCACTATCTTTCTGAAGGGCATGCTATCATGTGATCTGTAGCAGATACTTATAAGTATTACTTTTTCTCCTATAGATTTATTTGTCTCCAAGACTATTATGTGGACCAAGTCTAAGAGTGATCTTTCCTAGGGAAAGACCACATTTAATTCAAGACTAGTAATCTGCAAGAAGACATATGATCAGAGCATAGCTATACATATTCTCATGAGTTAGGGATGTATATGTAGTTGGGATTTGAGGAATGAATATAATGATACTTACCAAGAGTTAGTTGACAACGACTTACTTAGTGTTCATGACTCCTTGTCCTTTTATAAGAACACTTGAGCTGAACTTAATATTTCCCTGTGATAGCTCACTGAAATGTGGATATAAATATATTTTCTAGAAAATGATGTAGAAACACCAAACATGTTCCTTTCCTCAGGATCTAAATTTTTCAGGTCATCAGTCCTTTGAACATGGGTAAAGTGGAAAGAAAGGTCAGTAGAGACTCAACCTTTATGATTTTTAAGTAAGATAATTTATGTGAATTGTTATACACAATGACATTTTCTCATGTATATGTTAAGGACTTGTCGAAAATTACTTCCTTAGTCATTGACTGCTTTGCCATGTAGATAGATAAGGAATTAGCCTATCCACATAAGGATTAGCTAACATTGTCAGTCCACAAGGAGATTGGCTAGTTTAACCATAAAGCTGAGCAAATCAGGCAGCAGAATTGGAGAACTTCACCACTAGCAAAAGAGAAGTGAGAGAATGCAATGTGTTATTAGGGGCAATGGATTCTTGAGCCAAAGAGACCAGAACCCACAGAAGCAGCAGCCCTAGTGGCTACAACAAAGAGCAAAAAATGTGATATAAAATGGATCAGACTTTGAAACTGCTACAACACAGAACCAGAAAAACCATCCTATACCCAAGTGTGTTGGACAACAAGTGGGAAGAAGGGAGAGCTGTAATTGGAAGGACTGGGTTAGCTCAAAGCTGAGGCACCTGTGAGCACATTCTGGAAGCTGTATTGATTGAGTGATTGTATCTTGATGCCAACCTAAAAGCTTTTGACTTCCCTAACATAGATCTGTGTGGTCTGTGAGCTATCCAATGAGATTTTGGACCTAGTAGACTAGTAAGATTGGTATTGGGTGAGTAAAAGAGATGTACAAGCATGGACACATGTAATTGGTTTTGTGTTGTTGAGATTATCACTTTCTGAGGCATTATTTGTAAAGGTCAGCTACAGCCATCCTGATGTGGTCCTTTTCTTTTTAAACCGTAGTTATACATTTTATTTTCTTGGTATCAAAATAAGTGTATTTGTTTTAATGTACAGATACCCCAGTGCTGTTTATTCCTTTGCAGTTTGAAGTCTGTATCTGGTGTTTTTACTGTACACTTTAAGTATTTACAAACTTGAAGATGGCTTGTATTTACTTCTAATAATCGTAAACAACAAGTTATTTTCCTGACTGAATCATTTAACCTTTCATTTCTCAATGAAATGCAGCTACACCAGATTGCCTCCAAAAAGCTCACTTACAGAATGCATTTGTGTAGCAATCTTGGTAGAATGGTTAGGTCGACACATATTTGAAAGTATTTTCTTGTTTGATATCATTATTTTCTCTAATTTTTACTTTTGATGTCTCTCTCTTTGGTTTTTTTCAGAAACATGTCTCCTGACCTCTTTTTTTACAGAGTTGTTCAGCTCTTCAAACATTCTTGGTTCTGTCGTCATGAATTATGGCCCCTTGTGTGTATTTTTAAAGGCTTGGTTACCAATCTATGATGTCACTACACCTGGGAAGTGGCTGAAATGCTTCAATTCCTCTATGTTCCTTACTCTGTTCTGCTGGCCTAGTGGCCAGAAGCTATGCTACAGCCCTGAGGGCACATAGCAGCGGTTCAAATGCATCAGCTCCTCTGCAGGAGCATGTGATTAATGCCTCTGAAAAGCCACGTTAGGGTCAGCTATGGGTCAGTTCCAACTTGATGGCATACAGCAACAACAACAATAACAAAGTTTTAAAGCATAAATTTAAGGTGAGCTAGGAAATAAAGGTTGATTTCTGCAATAGTTTTTCATATTTTAGGATTGTGCATAGTCAGCTTGGTTAGAGAGTATTCCCCCTATTTCTAATCGTACCTTTAACTCTCAAACCCTTAGGTCATGAAAGACATGAAATGACAAACTCAAAAACAAAGAGGAATGTAATCTGAAAAGAAACTTTCTAATGTAAAATTCAGACCAAGTTTTATATGTAAAAACATATTTATTTTGCCTAATAATGTGATATCAATTTCAACCTCTTCTCCATCCATCATGATGTTACCTATCAGTCCAATAGTAAAAACAATCCATACAGAAGGCTGCATTCCTTGATCTTCCACAATAGGTGCTTCAAGTTCTCCTTACTTTTAGCAAGTAAGTTTGTGCCATCTACATAACTCGGATTATTGATGAGTCTCCCTCTAACCCTGATACTACACTTTCTTCATAGAGCCCAACTTCTTGAATAATTTGCTCAGCATACAGATTAAATAGGTATAGAGAGATAATGCAACCCTGACACTCCCTTCTTAATTTTAAACCATCTAGCATTTCCCTGCTCTGTTTGCAAAATAGTCTTTTGGTCCAGGTACAGGTATGGCATTAGCACAAATAAGTGCTCTGGATTCCCATTCTTCTCAATGTCAGCCACAATTTGTTATGATCCATACAGTCAAATACCTTCCATAGTCAATAAAGCACAAATAGACATTCTTCTGGTATTCTTTCCTTTCAGCAATGACACCAGCAGTGATGTCTCAGGTACCAAGGCTTCTTTTAAATTCTGCCTGAACTTCTGGCAGTTCCCTATCTATATACTGTTTCAGCCCCTTTTTAAAGGTCTTCAGCAGTATTTTGCTTACCTGTGATATTGATGTTATTATTTAGTAGTTTCCACATTTAGTCGGATCACTTTTCTTGGGAACGGCAACAAACATGGACCTCTTCCAATCTGGTGGCCCGACAATTGTCTTCCAAATTCCCTGTCAGAGACTGGTGAGCATCTCCAAGTTTGCATCTGTTAATTGAAACAAGTCAATTTGTATCTCATAGATTTCCAGGGCTTTATTTTTTGCTAATACCTTCAATGCACCTTTCACTCCTCTTCACTTCTGGAGAAGAGATTGAAACTTTCAACAAGTTCTTCTTGCTTGGATCCACAATTAACACCATTAATATCAGCAATCAAGAAATAAAGAGACACACTGCATTGGGAAAATCTGCATTTAGGAACTTCTCCAAATTATTGAAGAGTAATGATATGTGAGGACAAAGGTGTGCCTGATTCCGGCCATAGTCTTTCTAATAATTTGTTGTGCTTCTGAGAGCTGGATAATGAATAGGGCTGGATAGAAGAAAAATTGAAGCCTTTGAGTTGTGGTGTTCTAGAAGAGTACTGAACATCCCATGAATCACCAAAAGAACAAACAAGTTCCTTGAAAAGGGACATGATACTGGGAAGGGTAGAGTCTGCAAAGGAGAAGAAGACTTGGTGGATTGATGCAGTGATCGCTGCAATGGGCTCTTGTGTGTCAGGAAGTGTGAGGATGGCAAAGGTTAAAATAGGGTTGAGATCTTTTGTTCATAGGGTGGCTATGATTTCTATTCAACTTGAAGAGACTTAAGAACAATAACAATGCAACATTAAGAGGAAAATAAAGACCAAATGAGCTCTGCTACTATTGAATCTGTCTCAGCTAATGACAACACTCTGTGGAATTTCTAAGACTCTAAATGTTCATGAGAACAGTCTTTATCTTTTTCTTGTGGAACAGTTTGTGGATTAGACCTGCCAGTCTTTTATTTAGCAGCACAACATTTTACCTTTTATCATGTACCTAAGACTTATTTCTACAATGAAAAGTTGCAATTATTTGAGAGAAATAATGGAATATTAAGTATATTTCAGATACATAATCTCTCTCTCTCTCTCTCTCTGAAAAAAGAATGCCAAATATAAGACATTGGATAGAATGAACAAGAAATACACAATGAATAAATTGAAGGATACTTTCTTTCAGTGATGTTATAAGTTATTTTTGCATATGATAAACTATCTAATTCTGGGATTTGACATTTTCTACTAAGTTAATCATTTGCTCGGAATAAAATTAGATAAATTTTCTTAATCAAGAGAAATTAAATTAGGTCTTCATGAAGCTTCACAAACAGAAAATGTATAGTAATTACATGAATTATCGCTACAATTCTAAGTTGTGCTAACATATTTTAATAAGCATGATAGTCTTATCACAACTAGTTATTGAAATTGCTTATATGCAAAGGGTACAGTCAAAGGTACAGTTATATATCTTTATGAAGCATTATCAAAATGAGTATCTTTATTATTATTTTCCAGAATGTTGTTGATTGCCTTTGAGTCGAGCACGACTCAAGCGATCGAATTAACAAAACTTCTGAAGCCTTCCTGTAACTATTGTCATTCATCCAAGTTCATAGATCTTCCAGAGGCATGATGTTTAGAATGTGGGAGAGCTGGTGGCTTAGTGGCAAAAAAGCTGCTCTTCAATCCTGAAGTCACATGATTCAAGGCCACCAGCTGCTCTGCGGGAGAAGGATGGGCAATCTCCTCCCAGGCGATTAACTGCCTCTGAAAAGCCGCCGGACGCTTCCGACTCGAAGGTACACAGCAACAATTTTCCAGATTAGAGAGTTGAATAAATCCAGTTCCACTTATGTTACTGTGTTTTGAGTTTGCAATAGATAAATTAATCATTTTTAATATCAAAACAGTAATTTTATATAGAGACCATATATAACAACAAATAAATATTTATAGACATATAATCAAAGTAAACCCACTAAAACTGGAAAAAATAATAACCATTTGCCTGAGGACTTCTAGGTTTCCCAGTATGATAGACTAAAACCACTATGAACAGTAAACTAGGCTAATCCCTGGGAAAAGACATACTGCTGGGGGAAAAAAGAAGACCCTTCCCAAGCTGGATTGGCACAATGAGTCTAAAATGGGCTCAAGAATGGCAGAGATCAAGAAGCTGGTCCTGGTTGGGGTAAAAACCTTCTGCTGTTCATAGGGTTGAATTATAATTTGCTCTTAGGCACTGAACAGCAAAATTAAGGGCGAGCTCAAAGCTATTGACCGATGCTGTCAAGTGGATTCTGACTTACAGCAACTCTCAGTACAACAGAAGGAAATCCTACTCAGTCTTGCTTCAGTCTCACAATTGCTGCTGTGTTTGAACACATTGTTTCAGCCGGATTCAATCCATCTCATTAAAAGTATTCTTTCCTGCTGATCTACAACTTTTGCAAGCATGATGTCTTTCTCCATTAACTGGCCCCTTCCAACAATATGTTCAATTACGTGAGATGAAGTCTTGCCATTCGCCCTTCAACAAGGATTTAGGAATTCGGAATCATTCCTCTAATTTGTTATCACTAAAAATAATATTAATTACCAGTAAGTGGATGACCAACACTTAGCTGACCCTCAAGAAGGTTTCTGAAGCTGTACATCACAGGGGCAGTGACTGTCCATTTTCTCCTGCAGAGATGTTGTTTGATTCAAAATGCTAGGGATATGTGATCTTGGAGTTAACAGTTCAATTCCTTATATGTATGCTACAGCACTGTTGTTTTGGTATGTACTGTTGAGTAGAAATCAATGTATAGCTGACCCTTCAGCAAGTTTACAGAAGTAATAAATCTTATGGGTAAAGAGTGAGTGTCCATTTATCTTCTGTGGAGCAGTTAGTAGATTTGAACCAATGCCTTTCAGTTACCAGCATAACTCCTTACCTGAACACTAGATATCTATAAGTATTATGTAAGTTAATAAATGTGGAATCAATGGAAGAAGAAAGAAATGAAAGTGAAGGAGAAAGAGAAGAGAGAGAACAGGAGATTTCACACATCTCAGAATGTATGCTTACCACCAACTTTGTCCTTCAAAACAAGATTTCTAATTGTTTTTAGTACTTGAACATCCTTTGTGATAACAGATGTCCTAATATACAAATATATTTTATTTATATAAATATTGGTAAAATAAAGTAAAGGTAAAAAATTCTAAACATTTGGTTTTCAAAGCTCTACATTTTTGTATGAAGATAGGAAAAGCATGGATACATAATGGATATGCACTAGAATAAGAAAGAAAGGACATTCTATAAGGAATAGATAGTTAAAAACTATGAGTATGATAATAAGTAGTCTTACAAGGAGATTTTGAGGGAAGGGAAAAGGAAAGAAGTGTGCATGAATTAATGAATAATTTTTTAAAAACGATAGTATAAATACCTGAATTAGAAATAGTAAAAAACATATCTCATAAAAAACATAGCCTAAATGTTCTGAAGAGGAAGATTAAATCTTAGTAAATATTAGAAACAACACAAGAACTGAAGTACTGGTAATGATACAACAACTGTAGCAGAAAACAGAGTCTGATCCATATAGGCTTCAGATACTGTTAAAATTGGGTGTGATGAGGAACATTTAACTATTATGCATCTGAAAGTTGGATACTGAATAAGAATGACAAAAGAACTAAAGCCTTTGAATTGCGGTGTTGGCATAGAATATTCAGTATCCCACGGACAGCTAAAATAACAAAGAAGTCTGTCTTGGAGGTAATACAACTAACTAGATTGGTCCTTGAAGGTAAGGATAGTGAAACTCCATCTCACACACTTTGGGAATGTTGTCAGGAGTGGCCAGTTCTTGGGAGAAGGCATTATTATGGGAAAGTTGAAGGATCAGAGAGAGAAGATCATCAACAAGATAGATTGACAGAGTTACTGTAACAGGAGGCATAAGCATAGCAGAGATGGTCAAGATGGTATAGGATATGAAAAGGTTCTTAACTGTTGCTCACAAGATTGTTATGTCTTAGTTAATTTGATAGCCTAGCACGGTTTAGGGCTGTTGTACATAGGGTCGCCATGAGTCACAAGCGACTCGACGGCACATAGCAACAACAACAACATAACAACAATTGTTGTTGTATACTGTAAAGTTGGAACCAACCCATAGCTGACCCTCTGGTGGGTTTTCAGAGGCATTTAATCAATCGCAGGGAAAGATATTGCTTACCCTCTCCGGTGGAGCAGCCAATGGCCTCAAAACATGCGCCTTTAGGATTGCAGCATGACTTCTTACCACCAGGTCACCAGAGTTCCATAGCACATCTAATATTATAAGGCATAAAACAAAGTCTCTCCTGGGCAGGTAAAAACCAAGTTACTTACTCCTTGAAGGCAAGGATTTTTAAGCTTTGTCATACTTTGGACACCTCTGCCCTGCCAAGTATGATGTCTTTCTTTCTCCAAGGACTGGTTCCTCCTTGCAACATGTCCAAAGTATGGGAGACAAAGTTTAAAAATCTTTGCTTCCAACAAACAACTTGATTTCACCTTCCTCAGGACTCACCTTCTTGTTCTTTTGGCAGTGTGTTCAATGATCTTAAGTAATATTTGTCCTTCTGAGACACAGTTCGCACAAGATAATACTATCTAGATTATCTCATGTTATATAGTAGTTTATGAAATCATTGCTCCTTAGTGCTTCAACTTATGAAATAATCTAAATAATTTCAGAAGAATTTCACATAGAATTTATAGACAAAATTACAGACAAAAAATGCTAGAAGTAAAATTTTTTTGTTGTTGTTGCTATGTGCCTTCGAGTCGCTTGTGACTCCTAGCGACCCTATGTACAACAGCCCTAAACTCCGCTCTGTCCTGTGCCAATTGCACTGTCTCTGACACTGCCATCCCGATTATCCCAGTCACTGAATCAATCCACCTCAAGGAGGGCCTTCCCCTCCTGTACTGTCCCTCTACCCTACCAAGCATGATGTCCGTCTTCGAGGACCGGTCTCTCCTCACAACAAGTACAAAGTATTTTAGATGGAGCTTCAGACTCCTTGCCTCTAAGGAGCAACCCGGTTTAAACCTCTCCAGGATGAATCTGTTTATTTTTCTAGCAGTCCATGGTATGCTCAATACTCTTCTCCAGCACCACAGCTCAAAGGCATCAACTCTCCTTCTATTCTCCTTGGTCATTGTCCAACTCTCTGATGCATAAC
>NW_006400011.1:241614-243149 GCF_000299155.1 Elephantulus edwardii
GCCTTAATCATTCTCCATTATGGGTGATGTTGGCTTTTATATATATATACTTTTAAATATGTTGAAGAAATTCCTTTCTATTCCTATTTTGTTGATAATTTTAATCTAGAGAGAGAGTATTGAATTCTGTCAAGTACATTTCTACATCAATTCCTATCATCATATGGTTCTTTTCCTTTGTTCATTAATGTGATGGTTTAAATTATTCTTTTTTCTAATGTTGAAGCATCCTTGCATACCTGGTCTGAATCACTGAATCCCACTTGATGAGTTAATTATTTTTATATGATGTTGGGTTTATTAATGAGGATTTGATTGAGGAATTTTATATCTATGTTCATGAGGGATGTTGGTCTATAATTTTCTTTTATAGCGAATTTTTAAAAACAGACACAAAAATATATATATGATCACTATTATAAAATATTTGAGAGAGGTTTGAGTAATGAGAGAATCATTCCAGTGTGATTGCCAGGGAGAGAGTAGAAAATGAATTAATAGATAATAAATACTTTTTAAGATTAGAGAAGAGAAAGACATGGTGGAATGACACACTCTGTATGTGTTATAACTGATGGTATAGAGCATAACTGGTATGAAAGATTGGTAAAAAAAAATTGCCTAAGCAACATGTTTTGTGTTAGATGTTGTTCTTGTTATGTGCTGTCGGGTTGCGTGTGACTCATAACAACCCTATGTACAAGAGCCCTAAACCCTGCTCTATCCTATGCCAACCTTATTGTCTCTGACACACCTACTCCTTTTACTCCAATCACTGAATTGATCCATCTTATCAAGGGTCTTCCTCTCTTGCACTGTCCTCCCACCCTCCCAAAGATGATGTCCCTCTCCAAGACCTGGTCCCTCCTTGCAACATGTCCAAAATATGTCAGGCAGAGCATCAGAATCCTTGCCACCAAGGAGCAGCCTGGTCTTACCCTCTCTAGGATGAACCTGTTTGTTCTCCTATAGAAGTCCATGGTATATTCAACACTCTTCTCCAGCACCACAGCTTAAAGGCATCAATCCTTTTTCTAGCATCCCCAGTCATTGTCCAGCTCTCTGAAACATAGCACACAATTGTGAAGACTGTGGCCCGGATCAGGAACACCTTAGTCTCCAGCCTGACGTCTTAGGTGCTACTTTGATAAAATAAATAGAACATGGTGTTAAGTGTCACCTTGGTAACTGAAAGATTAGTGGTTTAATAAAAGATGTGATCAGTGGGAGAAAGATGAACTGTCTTTTTCTATAAAAACTTATAGCCTCAAAAACCCAGTAGAGAATTGCTATGAGTGAGAACAGATTCAATGGCATTAGATTGATGATAAAAAGGAAAGGGTCTTGAAACAACCCAGGAGACAACTTAACCACAGATGACAGCGATAGATCAATATATGATATCAACTGAGAGTGGGCAGGAGTGCAAAACTATCTTTTATATTTAATAGTTAGAGACCAGAAATTATTTATTTCTTTAACAATCTATTCCTATGATTCAATTTACTTTACTTTTTTTCTTTTAAATGAGTTTA
>NW_006400011.1:243827-245306 GCF_000299155.1 Elephantulus edwardii
CTATAAAACTTTCTAGAAAATATATTTGAAAATGAAGGTTAAACAATTATTTCAAAGGAATACAAGGAAATAGAAAATGGGTAAAGACGTAAATAGAGATAGAAACCTTTAAAAAAATAAAACAGTGAGGACTGTAAGTATGTATATATAGTGAAACAAAAACATTAATGAAATTTGAAACTCATAAAAAGTCAAACAATGAATACATGCTCACTAAACAAAGTAAATTTTTAAAACATAGTAATATAGCAGAATTAAAAGACAAATAATTAAAAATACATAAGATATGTGAGTCACAATTATACATTAAGGCAAAATTCATGATGAATTATTAAATTTACTTGAAAAACGTATTTCTTAAGCCCATAACTCAAATAACAGTCACATAATACATAAGAGAGAATTTTCTTATCAAATTTTAATTAGAAATTGTCTACTCTCAGGTCAGACTAGAATGTTTTTACACATATATAATGACATAAAAATTAAACTACCACACAGTTCAAATCCACCAGATGCTCTGCTGGAGAAGCATGGGCAATTTCCTCCTGTACCAGTCAGATCTGATTTGACAGTACACAAACAAAAAATAATAATTTTTTTTAAAAAATTAAACTACTCGACATCTTTAGGTCAAATAAATAAAAGTGGAAATAGAGAAAATTTCAATTCAACAATTCACCTCTGTGCTTATTTTGTTAGAAAGGTATTAGAACAGGGATCTCAGACATTAGGGAATACAGTGTTGTTGTTTTTTTCAAGCACAAACTGAATGTTTGTAAATATTTTTAAAACTATCCTTTCATTATAACTTAGGTCAGTACATTTAATAAGTTGAGTATTGTGCAGACCACATATGTAAGTTACAATTTAGTAAGCTTAGTATTATGCAGATTTTGTTTAATATCATACAGAAAATGCACTGCATTTTCTGCACTGCAAATAATTAATCAATAGAAATGTCACACACACAAACCCCCCAAACTAGGACAAACTATGTGTTTGAATATAAATAAATGGACAAAATAAAAAGCATGAGTTAATAATTCATGGGTTAAAGTAAAAGGATCATAAAATATATAAAGATTCTTATAATAATAAAAGTATTATATAAAATTAAAAGACCCACAAATTGGTCCCATTAACATAAAAAGTGCATAGACTGGAATATACATATTAGACAAGAACCTCTGGAAATTATTAAGCAAGTCAGTGATGGTATTTTAAGAGTCCCTAGCTTGAGCTACTGTTAAATAAGTTATTTCAATGGAATTAATAATGTAAATTAATCTGGGCTAACACAGGACAAGGCAAGATTCTGCTGTGCTGTTCCTAAGGCTGGTATTACTTGCAGTTAACTCAATGGCATAGGATGAGGAGGAAGAGGAGGAGGAAGAGGGGAAGAAAGAGGGGAGGAGAGGAGGAGGTGGAGGAGGAAGAGGAGGAGGTGGAGGAGGAAGAGGAGGAGG
Organism: Elephantulus edwardii; assembly: GCF_000299155.1. Lineage (NCBI taxonomy): Eukaryota > Metazoa > Chordata > Mammalia > Macroscelidea > Macroscelididae > Elephantulus > Elephantulus edwardii. Next base: position 245,297 of record NW_006400011.1, read on the forward strand.
TGGAGGAGGA
>NW_006400011.1:245450-257126 GCF_000299155.1 Elephantulus edwardii
AGGAGGAGGTGGAGGAGGAGAAAGAGAAGGAGGAGGAGGAGGAGGAGGGCAAAAAATTACATTATGAACATACACTTTTTACTTGATTAGTCAAAATTTTTTTGTCTTTTAAAAATAAATTTTTAGTATTTATTTTTTAATAGCCTTTTTCTGTCTTTCTTCCTCTCTTTTCCCCCCCTCTATGTCCTTGTCCTTTCCTCCCCCTTCATCTCTTTCTCCCTCCCTCCCATCTTTTCTGTTTTATTTGGGTTTCTCCCCTTCATTTATAAGTGAAGATTAAAATACTATTACTAGGGAGAGTATACATACTGAATTAATAGCAGTTGCACTGTCAACCCAAAGGTACTAAATTCCAATACACCAGGAGCTCCATGGGAAGAAGATGAGCAATCCCCTCCCCTGCAATTTATTACCCCTGAAAACTCACTGGACAATCAACCATGAGTTGAGTCTGGCTCCATAGCACATAACAAAAGAAATGAAATAGAAGATTTCAGGAGCAAAGAAATCTATTTTTTTAAAAGTGTTAAAAATGAACAAATGCATATTTATATTTTAAATTAATTTCTATTAATGTTATTATTTTAAAATTTTATGCACTCTGGCGTGTGTATTATAAATATGTAAAATTAACCGTTTAATAACATAAAAATGGAATTGGGAAGATTAGCAAACATTTTGTGTTACAGTTATTATAAAACAATTTTGCAAATTATAGACTATATTTCTTGATAAAAAAGTTACAATGAAAATTAATTTCATTCTGGTAATTATAACTATGGACTTTATAGACAAGATCATCCATTATTTTGCATAATTTGTTGACTAATTCTCACGTTATAACTGAGAGCAACTACATATGATAATTCTACAATGAAAATAAAATCATTATGTTCAGTCTAAGAAGAAACGAGTAGTCTTCATCAATAAAAACTCATAGCTATTGAATGGGGACTGACTAATAATAACTGATCCTCTAGTGAGTATTCAGAGGTTATAAATCTCTTTGGATAAAATTGTCTAATGTTCTCTTGTGGAGCAGATGTTGGATTCAAACTGACTACCTTCGGATTGGCTAGACAACTCTTTGCCCAATAGGCATCAGATTTCCTGAATATTATTAAGAGATAATTGATGCTTCTTACTTTGTGTCCTATTGTGATATGGCAGCATTCTTTACCATCCATCAACCATTGGTGTTTCATGGAATTACTTCAGAATATCTTCCTTTGTTACACTATTTAACATATTTGAAGCTAGCTTCAGAGAAGATAACTTTTTATTTAATCCACTGCTGTATAAGCATACTTCAGAACACCTTTATTTTTTTAAAAGATGGTTCCTTCTTTGTAAAATAGGGTAAATGATACAAATAGCTCATATATGGAGAAAAGAAAATTATGAAGCATTCACTACAAATGGTAGTAATACTTCAACTTCTTTTACCTGTGATAGCAGATTTGTCTTGCTTTTGTTGTTAGGCACTGTTGAATTGGTTCTGAATCGTAAGTCTCTATCTGTGTACAGCAGAAATAAATGCTGTCAAGTCCTGCTCTAACCTCATAATCACTTCTACATTTAAATACATTTTTGCATTGATTCTCATTAAGAGTATTGTCCTTTTTCACTGACTCTTTATTTTACCAAACATTGGGGCCTGATGGTTGGAAGGGTGGAGGGTTGACAAAGGAAAGAAAGTCACTTGACCAGGTCCATTGACACAGTGACTGCCACAGTAGGCTCCAATGTATCAGAAAGTGTGAGGATGGCACAAGATAGGACAGAGTTCAGAACTGTGTTTCCTCGGGTTGCTATGAGTTGTACTTGACTTGATGACATCTAACAACAACAATTTTGTTTAGTTGTTATGTGCCGTCAAGTCCTTCGCGACTCATAGCGACCCTGTGTACAACAGCGCTAAACCGTGCTCTATCCTGTGCCAATCTCATTGCCTCTGACACACCCATCCCGAGTACCCCAGTCACTGAATCAAACCACCTCATAGAGGGTGTCCCTCCACTCTACCCAGCATGATATCCCTCTCTAAAGACCTATCTCTCCTTACAACATGTCCAAAGTATGCCAGACGAAGCCTCAGAATCCTTGCCTCCAAGGAACAGCCTGGTTTAATCCTCTCTACGATGAATCTGTTTGTTTTCGTGGCAGTCAATGTTACATTCAATACTCTTCTCCAGCACCACAGCACAAAGGCGTCAATTCTCCTTCTACCCTCCTTAGTCATTGTCCAACTCTCTGATGCATAACAAGTGAGTGCAAAAACCATGGCCTGTATAAGGCGCACCTTAGTCTCCAGAGAGACACTGTTGCTCTTGAGTATTTTGGAGAGGTCCCTAACAGCAGACTTTCCCATCGCAATACGTTTTTTGATTTCCTGGCTACTGGTGCCAAGAGTGTTGACCATGGAGCCGAGCAAACTGAAGCTGTGAACAATCTCAATCTCTTCGCCATCCATCCTGATGCTACTGATTGGTCCAGGGGTGAGAATCTTTGTCTTCTTGACATTGAGCCTCAGTCCATATTGAAGGCTGCAGTCCTTGACCCTCTGCAGTAAGTGCATGAGGTCTCCTCAGTTTCAGGGACCAAGGTTGTGTCATCTACATAACACAGATTGTTGATAGATCGTCCACCACTCCTAACGCCACGCTTCTCCTCATAGAGCCCAGCCTCTTGGATAATCTGCTCTGCATACAGGTTGAAAAGGTATGGAGCTAGGACACATCCCTGACGTACACCTTTCCCAATTTTGAACCATGCAGTGTTGCCCTCCTCTGTTCTGACGACTGCCTCTTGGTCCAAGTATAGGTTTCGCATTAGCACAATTAAATGTTCTGGGCAAATACTCAATGAATTTTAGTTGCACATTGTATTATTTCAGACACATCATATTCCATATAGATAAGTAAAATTTATGATTTTCTTAGTTTTTATCTGAATTCAAATTGTTAATGTTTTTAGGTGCCATCAATTCAACCAACTGGAAGAGTTCCATATATACTCCTATTCCTGTACAAAAGTGATCTAATAGAATGCAGAAAATTATTTAAAAATGTCCTTAATAGCACATGAAAATAAAATTTAACTGAAGATAATTAAAAATAGTTTAAATAATACAGTTACAAAGAGAACTACTTGAATTTCAAGCTAGATTCAGAAATTATTGGTGTTGTTATATACCATCGAGTCCCCTGCGACATATAGTGACCCTCTGTACAACAGCCCTAAACCCTGATCTATCCTGTGCCAATCTCACTGTCTCTGACATACCTGCCCCTATTATTCCAGTCACTGAATCAATCCACCACATTGAGGGTCTTCCTCTCATGTGCTGTCCCTCCACCCTCCTAAGCATGACGTCCTTCTCCAAGGACTGGTCCCTCCTTGCAACATGTCCAAAGTATGTCAGATGAAGTGTCAGAATCCTTGCCTCCATGGAGCAACCTGGTTTAACCCTTTCCAGGATGAACTAGTTCTTTTTCTTAGCAGTCCATATCCAATACTCTTCTCCAACACCACAGCTCAAAGGCATCAATTCTCTTTCTATCCTCCCTAATCATGATCCAATTCTCTGATGCATAGAAAGTGATTGCAAAACTAAGACGTGTATCAGGTTCACCTTAGTCTCCAGAGTGACACTGTTGCTCTTCAGTGCTTAGGAGAGGTCCCTAACAGCAGACTTTCCCATCAAAATATGTCTTTTAATTTCCTGGCTGCTGGTACCAAGAGTGTTGACTGTGGAGCCAAGCAAACGAAAGCTGTTAACTATCTCAATCTTTTCACCATCCATCCCGATACTGCAAATTGTCCCAGTGGTAAGAATCTTTGTTTTCTTGATATTGAGCCTCAACCCATATTGAAGACTGCAATCCTTGACCTTCAGCAGCAAGTGCTTCAGATCCTCTTCAGTTTCAGCAAGCTGGATTGTGTCATCTGCATAATGCACATTGTTGATGAGTCTACCTCCAATCCTGATGCTGCACTTCTCCTCATAGAGCCGAGCCTCCTAGATAATCTGTTCTGAATATAGGTTGAAAAGGAATGGAGCTAGGACACGTCCCTGGCGTACATCCTTCCCAACTTTGAACCATGTAGTGTTTTCTTGTTTTGTTCTGATGACAGCCTCCTGATTCAGGAGTATAAGTTTCACATTAGAACAAGCAAGTGTTCTGGGGTTCCCATTCTTCTCAAAGTCACCCACAGTTTTTGTGATCCACACAGTCATACGCTTTTGCATAATCAGTGAAACACAGACCTTCCTCTGGTACTCCTGCTTTCAGCCAAGATCCATCTAACATTAGCAGAAGATTATGTGAAATAAAAATTTCATTTTTGATAGAAGATCGACATTGGCTAAAAGCAGACTATAACAGGAAGATGTTTTATTGTCTAACTCTTGTGTTTTATTGACTATACAAAGGAAACTATTTCTGTGGATTATAAAAATAATCATGGATAACACTAGAAATAATAGTTGTTGTTGTTGTTATGTGCCATTGAGTCGCTTGCGACTCATAACGACCCTATGTACAACAGCCCTAAACTCCGCTCTGTCCTATGCCAATTGCACTGTCTCTGACACTCACTCCCATCCCAATTATCCCAGTCACTGAATCAATCCACCTCATAGAGGGCCTTCCTCTCCTTCGCTGTCCCTCCACCCTCCCAAGCATGATATCCCTCTCCAGGGACCGGTCCCTCCTCACAACATGTCCAAAGTATGTTATTCTAAAATATTTAATTGTGCCCTAAGGAAACTGCATACAACAAAAAACGGTCATGTGAACAGAACAAGGCAAATAATACATGGTTTGAAACTAGGCAGATGTGTTTCAAGGTTGTGTCTTTTTAATATACTTAAAAAATCTGTATGCTGAGGAAATAAGTTGAGAAGTGGGATTTTGTAAAAAAGAATGTAATCATGAGTTAGGAGGTAGGAGAAAGATTCATCAATAACTGTTATTTACAGATGACACACCTTGTTTGATAAAAGTGAAGAGAGTACGTGAAGTCCTTGATGATATTAAGTAAAACAAAATATTGTCAGGCTTGTCTAATTGAAGAACAGTTTTCATGTTACAGATGTTTATTGCCAAGATTACGTGATCTTCTGAATTTTGGACAAAATATTGTAGTCCTCCTGTTGACTGTAAGGCTGCATGTTGTTGAATCATTGTAATCACACTGACGGGAAGAAACAAATGCTAATATTTTCCAGTGCTATCGTAGCCGGTATGAATGCACCAGCTATTTTGCAGAAGAAAAATTTACAATCTCCATCCACTCGATTTGCAACCTCTGGAAAACCCCTGGAGAGTCACCTATGAGTCAGATCCCATTTGACAACAATGCCAAAAAGAAATCAGAATTCTTCAATAGATGGCTTACTTTTGAAATTCCATGTATGAAAACATTCCTTGCCTTTGTAAAATTTCAACGCAGGAGTGGCATCTACTTCCTAAACAACATGCCTCTGGAAACTCTATGAACTTTGATAAATGATGATAGTTATAGAAAGGCTTTAGGCCTTTTGTTCATAGGGTCACTATGGGTCATACTCAACTTGATGGCAATCAACAACAGTGTGACATATGATTTGTAGATTATGGACAGGGATTATGGATCAAACATTTCTATGTACGTAGCAATAATGAAAGAAGTTAATATTTCATTTTTACGTGGCAGCTACACTCTGGAGGGGAGACAATAATATAGGTGAGAGGAAAATGAGAGACAAAGGTCTGGCTCTTTCCCATGAGGCTTCTGTTAGATTCCAATTATTAGATTTAATTTTGCAATCTAGGCTAAAGTTATAAACTCATTTCACACAGGCCACAAACAGTCACTGGGGTTAATGACTTTTTGTCATTACTAACCTGATGCAAATCTGAACTACTGACCTTGAAATGAAAGACTCCTTATGCCATTGTAAATTTCTAATTCAGTGTCTCTAGTTTATATTTTAAGTATCTTACTTACATGAAATCATATCACCACTGTTACAATTTTATTTAACTCCTTTTCCCAAGATATATTGGCTGCATTTAACATGTAACTATACATAATACCTTAAAAATTTGAAAAATATACTTTGCATAATTTTATAATTGTTTGCTAGTACTCAAAATTCTATGCATTCTATTTTTCCCCCCTCATGTATGGAAAACCAGATACATCTAACACCTTAAATAACACAGATGATTCAAATTTATTGGCTTTTACACTAGTGTGATTAAGGCTGTGATTTATTGCCTTATTACTGGTTGTATGATACCAATACTTTTCCTCATGTAAATATTATTGATCTAAACTGTGTTTTTGACCATTAATTATATTGTGATTAACAGTAATTGTTGTTTTTATGTGCTGTTGAGCTGGAGGAGATTGCCCATATTCCTCTGTGCAGCAGCTACTATATTCAAATAACTTGCTTTCAGGTTGACAGCAAGCCACCAGAGTTCCATAATAACATTAACTAAGTTTTACCCCAAATATTCTCTGCCTAAGAGAGCTAGACACGGACTAAAGAGAACAGAAGAAGTGATGCCTTTGAGTGGTGATGCTAGCAAAAAGTCTTGAACATACCATGGACTGACAAAAAAACACGTAAGTCTGTTTTGGAGAAGGTGAAACCTAGCTTCTCCTTGGAGTCAAGGATTTTTGAAGCTCCATCTCACCTACTTTGGGCATGGGGCCAGGAGAGATCATTCCTTGGAGAAGAACATCATGCTCAAAAGAGTGGAGGGACAGCGCAGGAGAGGAAGAACCCGGATGAGATGCATTGATACCTAGAGCAATGGGGGTGGGTGTGTCAGACTTACTGAGACTGACTCAGGACAGGGCAGACTTCAGAGCTGCTGTACATAGGGGTTGCTATGAGTCACAGGCAACTTGATGACACATAACAACAACAAACAACATATATATATATAATTAGATGCATTTTAGAATATGAAAATATTTTTAACAAATGATTTCAAACTTGACAGTATTTGCCTCCACCTCTGAACAATGATTAAAAAAAAATACGTATTCTTCCAGTGAGATAACCTGGGATAAATATTTCAAGGGTGAAATATTTAATCTCCTCTAACCAAGGTATCCGGAATCCAGCAATTTGTAGGATTGTGTGTGTATCTGCATCTACAAGTATATCTGTACACAAGCACTTGTCTATGTATTCCTAGGTAACAGTAAACTAATAAAGACTGTTCTAATCCATTTTTTTACAGCACTGTCATGGAAAGTTCAAAATTCAAAAACTCATAGGTGACCCTCCAAATGATTTTTAAAGGTTGTAAAACTGCCCCAGGAGAAATTGAACATCTTTCTTCAGCAAAGCATTGGTGCATTTTAATTACTTTTGCATTAATAGAACAGCACCTTAATGGACTATAGTGTAAGATTCCATATCAACAAAAACAGTTCATATCAAATTGTAGGGGGAAAGTATCTTTTTTAGCAGTGAGCTAACTTCTCTAACAAATATATGATGCACTGTAAATAGATGTCATGTTTAAAGTTGCTCTAGAGATTATTAAACTTCTTATAACACAATTACAAATATTCCTATTGTGAGTGTAACAGTTGACTTGAGCAGAGGGGAGATTGCGATGATGGCCCATGACAGGACAAGACTTTAATCCATTGTTCATAGAGTTGCTATGAATTGTAGTCAACTCAATGGTACTTAACAGCAACAATAACATTATGAATACTTTACAAATGAGTATTTTTCTTCTGCTTGCAAGATTTAGGACCATTAGAATACTTATGACAGTACTAATTCACAAATAGAAAAACATATGTTTGTAATTCAAGTATATGTCCACCTCTTATTAGAATTGTTAGTTATGTATTAAAAATAAATAACAAAACTGCAACCAGTAATATACATAATTCTTGTAACAATCAATGTACTGTTCTAATCAGATGTTGAAGGTACCTAAAATAACAAGAAGAAAGACATAGTAACAACAAGTCACAATCAGTGGATACACCTTATTTAGTTTGATTATCTCAAGTAAACAAAACAAGAAATCATAACTAGATTTTTGTTATATGCTGTTGAGTCACCTGCAACCCATTGTGTCTCTATGTACAGCAGCTCTAAACCCTGCCCTGTCCTGAGCCAGTCTCCTAATTCTGACATAACAATCCCCATTGCTCCAGTCACTCAATTCATATCATTGGAGTCTTCCTCTCCTGCACATGGCATCAACAAAAAAGGTAAACATACATAATGTATGTAGAGATTAATATTGTTTTGTGGAAAATATTAAATTGGTTTGTGAGAAATTGTCTTTGACTTTCTCTAAATTGTTATTGCTGTTAGTTGTCATCGTATTGATTCAACTTAGAGTAACATTATCAACAACAGACCTGAACCTTTCCCTGTTCTGCATGCCATCCTTATCATCTCTGACACACTAGAGCCCATTGCTTAAGTCACTGTGCCAATCCATCTCAGTTGATGTCTTCCTCTCCTTTGCGACACTCCACTTTTCCAAGCATGATGTTCCTTTCCAAGGAATAGCCTCATCTAACTACATGTCCAAAGTATAAGAGACAAAGTTTTGTCATCTTTGTTCCCAGGGAGCACCTTGTTTACACTTTTCCAAGACCTATTTATTCATTCATTCTTTTGAGCGTCCATAGAATATTCAGTACTATTCTCCAGCACCACAACATAAAGGTAGAAATTCTTCTGTTATCCTTATTTACTGTCCACCTCTCTGATACACAGTAGGTGATTGAGAAGACAATGGGGCACATTAGTCTTCAAAATGACATCATCGCTCTTCAGTGTTTTGAAGAGGTCCTTGACAGCAGACCTGCCCAATTCAGTACATTTCCTGAGTTCCTGACTGCTGATGCCAAGGGTTGCTGCTGTTGTTGTTAGGTGCTGTGGACTTGAGTATTACTCATACCAAACTATGAACAACAGGTCTGAGTCCTATGTTTTCCTTTCCATTTCCCTTTCCCTTTTCCTTTCCCATCCCATCCTATCCCATCCCATCCCATCCTATCCCACTCTATCTCAACCCCACGATCACTGTCACACTCAAGCCCAATGCTACAGTCATTGTGGTCAATCAACTGGCTGTTCATCTTCTCCTTGATTGTCCATCCACCTTTCCAAGCAAGACAGCTCTCTCCAAGTAATAGCCTTTTCTAATCTCTTTATAGGAAACATGCCATAATTATCAGCAATGTAATTACTTCATGGCAAAGTCCCAGAACTGAGAAGCAGGTCCCTCTGACTGAAGAATTGAATTGAATTGAATTCTGACTGTTTACAACTTAAGCTGTTCTGCTCTAGTAAATTCTGCAATTGTGAATAGCATCTCTGAGTTCTGCATGACCATTGCAATGAATTAGTGGACCCAATAGTAGAACAGTGGTCTAGAAATTGATAGAAGTTGTTGGGAGTGTGGAATAGACTTGTGCTGCTAATGTTGTGGGTGGAGTCTCTGACATAGAGTTACACACCTAAGAGTATAAAATAAAGCCTGTATATCCCTTCTTTTGGAAATTTTTTTATATTCATGTGGCCCTCAGGTCTGGTTTTAATTGGTTTTGATCAAACATTCTTCTAAGTGATCTGTCCCTTTGCTCTACAGAGGTAACTCATGGTTGCTGTGAAGTTGAACATTGTGACACTGATGTGTCAAATGTGATAATGGTTACCCATGGTGGAAAGTGTTTGGTGGAGCTCCCTGATTAAAACAAACTTGGAAACAGGAGTGGCATCCATTTTCATAAATAGCTTGCCTCTGGAAATCCTATGAACCTGGACAAAGGATGAAATCTATACAAATAGGGTCTGTATGAGTGGCCTACGACTTGACAACAATTAACAACAACAATGTTTGTTTTTCTCAAAATCCCTTTGCTATCAAGTGAGAAACAACCTGTACTTGGCCCTCCAAGGTTTCAGAGACTATAAACTGCATGGGAGGACATTGCCCATCTTTCTACTGTGGAGCAACTGACCTGTGCAGAGCTGAGAGGTGAGGTCTTTGGGTAACAACACAGCTTGCTACAGACTAAACCACTATCTACTCATAAAACTAAAATACTGAAAGTTTGAGGGTTTTTTTTTCCTTTTATTTATAAAGTGACAATTTTGTTTGGTACAATAAACAATTGATGTGCTGTGACAAAAACTGTTGGAAGTCCTCTTAATAATGTTGGAGTTTAGAATGAAAATTCATTTCATAGACAATAATACAAGTTATTCCATTTCAATATCATGGAAGAAATGTGAGTTAGAAAGGATAAGTTAGGAGAAAAACTATATAGTGTTATTATTATATTTAATGCACCTGGGGCTAAAGCTGACTTAAACAAAAAACAAATATCTTTGCTCTATTAAAAGTAATAAATCTTTAATTAAGTCGAAAAAAAGCAGCAGCAATAAACACAGAAGACTCACTGTTCATATTCTGTCAGAAGATTGTCAAATACTCTTTTACTTGAAGTGACATGGGATCAGACACTGTAGAGAATTGTACTGCTAAGCCAAAGGTGGTCCTTCTTTGGCGGAACCTTGAGTTTCTGCAGGTGCTCCCCAGGAAACACACAGCAATCTTGTCCTATGTGATTTATAGCCTTGGAAACAGCTAAGTGTCATTTTCTACTTGACAACAATGAGTTTTTTAATTTGAGGTAAAAGCAGTATAATTTCACAAGAAATATATTTTTAATGAACCAATTCAATATACTAACTTTGGTAAACAAGAATAATTAGCTAATAAACAAATTTTGGTTCTCATCCCAACTTTATCTCTTTCACTGAGATATTAAGTAATGTTAGAAAGTACTGACTACACCGAATGGGACAGATAAAAAAGCTACAACTATTGCTATTCCGGAGATCTCTGATGGCAGAGTGAAAAGATATTGTACGGCAAACGAAAGACACATGGTTCGAATCCACCCCCTGCTCCACTCGAAAAGGACAGTCTCCTGTGTGATGCACTGTCTCTGAAAATCCATTTGAGGGTTAACTATGGGTTGGTTCCAATTTTGTGGAAAACCACACAACATTGCTACTGTTTCTTTTACCATGAAAAAAAATTTTAAGCCGTTTATATCACAACGAAACACAGAGATAGTCAATAGCTCCATGTTTATAAGTGGAAATTAGTGACAGTGAGTGTAGAGTGTAGAGTGTAGAGTGTAGAGTGTAGAGTGTAGAGTGTATAGTAAAGTTGGGTGACTCTACTCTGTGGCCTTCAGGCCTGCCTTTAATTGTTTTTGGTGAAACATTCTTCTAGGTCAGTACCCCTCGTGTGTCCATTTGCTGTACAGAGGTAACTTATGGTTGCTATGAAGCTGAACACTGTGACACTGAAGTGTCAAATGTGATAATGGTTACCCATGGTGGACAGTGTTTGGTGGGGCTCCCTGATTAAAACAAGTTTGGAAGCAGGAGAGGCATCCACTTCCATAATAGCTTGCCTCTGGAAACCCTATGAACCTGGAGAAAGGATAAAAGTTAAACAGATGTCCAGGACTTTCTATCATAGGGTCACTATGAGTCGCCTACAAGTCGATGGCACTTAACAACAACAACAAGAAGGGGAAGTACTGGAGGTTATTCCAGAGGTTATTTAGAAAACTTCTACTATGCACATGGAACTATGAGATTTTTTT
>NW_006400011.1:257536-258048 GCF_000299155.1 Elephantulus edwardii
TGGCCGTACATGTTCATATCCTTGAAGATGTATCATGGGGGTGTTGCAACCTAGAAGACACAAATTTGACTAACAAATTATAAGTACATGAGTCACAATATATGTGTATGTGGTCATGTATTGTGTGTATCTCTTAAACATAATAATTTAAGCTGCATTCTGATGGCCTCATGGTAAGGACAGGCCCTGCCAATTCAAAGAGACTTTGTTCAAATCCATCAGTTGTTCCACAGGAGAAAAGGGGGAAATCTCCTCCTGTGTGATAATGTACGTCTGAGTCAGAGACTGCTTGTTGCTGAGCCCCTGGAGGAGGCTAACTGCACAGGAGAAGATCGCTCATCTTCCCCCAGAGAGCAACTAGAGAATTCTAACTTCCTTTAGGTTGGCAGCACAACTCCTTATCACAAGGCCACCAATTTTTCCTCAGTTTAATTTACTACCTCGGAGAACCTTCTGGTAGGTCAGCTGGGTAGCAGCAGCTGGTGGATTCAAACTGGTTGCCTTCATGATTG
>NW_006400011.1:258319-264172 GCF_000299155.1 Elephantulus edwardii
AGAGAGAGAGAGAGAGAGAGAGAGAGAGAGAGAGAAATACAGAGATGATGATGTTATGTACCACAGAGTTGGAACCAACCCATAGCTGACCCTCTGGTGGGTTTTCAGAGGCAGTCAGTCGAAAGGGTGATTGTTATCCTTTTCCTGCAGAGCAGCTGGTGGCCTTGAACTGTGTGCCTTTGAGATTTCAATACAGCTTCTTGCCACTAGACCACCTGAGCTCCCTATAAAGGCAAAGCTAGAGATATAAATATGTATTATATTCATATATATGACAATTTGTAATGAAAATTCAAAAAATAAGGCCTATGTTTGGCCAAGAAGCACACAAAAAAATCTCAGAGGAGACAACTGAAACCAATTTAGTATGAGGGGTTTTGTTTTTTGGTTGGTTGGTTTGGTTGGTTTTTGTTATTGTTGTTGTTGTTTTGTTATTAGGTGCTGTCAAATTGAGCGTGACTCATAGCATCCCTATCTATGAACAACATAAATGAATCCTGTCCTATCCGGTGCCATCCTCACAATTTCAGATACACTTGAGCGTATTGCTGTAGTCATTGTTTCTATCCATCTTACTGTCTTCCTGTCCCTTGCTGACCTTTCTAGGGAACAGCCTCTCCTAACTGCACACCCAAAATATGAGAGAGGAAGCTTTGCCTTCCCTGTCTCCAAAGAGCACTCTGACTCGACCTTTTCCAAGATATATCAGTTTGGTTTTGGGAGTTCATGGGGTATTCAGTACCCTTTGCCAATACCATAGATCAAAAGTATCAATTCTTCTGCATCTTTATTCATTTTATACTTAATATCTACTAGCATGTTTCACTGCTAATAATCCTCAGAATAGTGGTTCAAGCCTACCAGTAGCAATTTGAGCGTCTGTCTCTTTGTCACAGACCATTGGTTTACCAAGAGTCATGTTTTTCTCTAGAGGCTGGCCTCTCCTGCTAATATGAAATCTCACCATAATCCTTTTCTAAGAAGTGTTTTAGCTGTACTTATTCAAACATGTATTTACTGTTCTTTTGTCAGTACATGGAACATTAAAAGTTGTCTAGTGTGTTTTCTTATTGGGGTGACAATCAGAAAAGTAGGTATTTTTGACTTAAGGATATGTCTTATTGCTTGTAAATATACTCAATATAGTTTAAAAATTGGTGGCATGTGAAGAACAATAAGCAATTTTAGGAGTGATTGAAGCTTTGGAAATTAATATAAGTTGCTATCCCATGAACAAGTGAAATATGATTGGTTTAGAGAGAGTAAAGTTCATTGATTTCAAGTGCAAAGATGGACACAGGTTTATGGTCAAAGTAAATAGAAATAGGTTAATAAGCAAATAAAGTAAGATTTTTATATACTGTTTTATATTTGCATTGAAATGATAATAAAGTCTTTTGTAGGAAAAGTGTGAAAGAGAGCAAAGAAATACAGGAAAGAGTAAAAATCTAAATTAACAAGTTATTATTGTGTGCCACCACTCAGAACCAATTCATAGCTGACTCTCCAGTGGCTTTATCAGGCAGTTAATCAAGGAAGTAATTTAAAAATGTAAGAGGTGAAGTACAGCAAAAGATTTAAATTTGAAAGCTATGTCAATTGTTTCTAGCACGTGGTTAATTCTAGTTGTGACCTGTAGTAAGTATAACATTATCCTTTGAACAAAGATTGCCTAAATAATAAATTATCCATTTAGAACATCCCAACTCTTAGATCTATTTTGATAACTGGTGAAATGAATAACATAGGGTCCTTTTCACATTATTAATACCTTGGCAATATCTTTTAAGTGTTTGCTTTTCTTTTCTCATTTCTTTTCTGTCTACTTCACACATTGTCCTCGCCCACATTTTTACTCTTTGGTACAGGTATATTTAGGTATAAATCCAATTATCATTATTATTTTCTATAATAAGAAATATCTTTAATGATGCTTTTAACTTTTAATTTTAATTTTTATTCATTACTCCTTAAATGTGATTCAAATTTGTCAAGACTTGCTATCAAATTTAAAATGCATGTCTACAGCTAATTCTAAAAATATTATATGCAAAACTCTGATTTTGTAGTGAATTATGTAACACAATACACATGCAAATGATATCTCCTCAGTAGTGATTTACCAGATTTCTATACATAAAACACAACATATGTTTGTAAGTAAATAAGGTATCCCTGTTGGTTTAGTGCACTACAAGTGCTCATTTATCAACATTGCCATATGTGCATTACATTTCTACGAGGAAGATAATTTTTTAAATTATAACAGAAAAACCTCTATAGAAATGATGAAGGATATGGATAGGAACTTACAAAATAGTAATTATTTAAAACTTTTATGAACATACCAAATTTTAGAAATATTAAAGAATATTTGAGAGGTGTTGGAAATATTTGGGCAATGATAATTTTAAATGAAGATGTGCAACAATTGACAGTCTATGATTGTCTTGTAATTGACACAATGTGCAAAGACTTCCCAGGGTGATATGTAATCCTTTCTATGGCTTTTTGCATTGATTCTTTGGAAAACAGCTGGAGACTTTTTTCCTTCTTAATCCTTAGAGGTTCCCTTTTCCCTGATTTTCTACTTTAAAAGAAAATCTGAAATGCTTTGTCTACATTAATTGACATTTCCTTTGTAAAATAGGGGGGGGGAACCAACTCAGAATTTTTTGTTTTTTGTATCTGGTTTACAGTTTGCCTTATGAGAGCTATGCACTTTACATATTCACGTATTTACATATTGATCAATATTGTCCTCAAATGAAGTGACTAATCTAGACTATGAAATGAGGTATGTATAGGCTGCTATGCAAATGATGTGTCTGTGGTCTAACAATTGGTCTACTAGTAACAGCCTTTGCTTGAAGGGGCCACAATCTGAAATTGATAAGGGCTTGTTAAGTCAAACTCACAGAAATTTTCCAAACAGGAGAAGCAGAAATCCAGGAAGCAGTAATAAACTGACATACTTCCTGATTCTGAGTTATAATCTATTGCATTCTAAATCAACTGCTTTTCTGTGTTTATGCTCTGTGTAGTTGTGGCTTCATACATATTCAGTGTTGATGGTGAACAAGTTACTCAAGAAGTTGGGATCCATGTAGAAGAATATGACATCCGGATTGGAGAAAGAATCTTAAGTGACCTACATTATTCTGGTGCCACAACCTTGATTGCTGAAAGTGAGATTTGAAGCTCTTAATGTAGATGATCAATGAATACAGCCTTCAATATCGATTACATCTCAATGTCAAGAAAACAAAATTTCTCACTACTGGACTGATAAGGAACATCATGATTAAAGGAGAAATTATTGATACTGTCAGTGACTTCATCTTACTTGGATCTGTAATCAACACCCTTGGTACAAGCAATCAAGATATCAGCAAGTCTTGCACTCAGCAAGTCTGCAGACAGGGATCTCTCCAAATTATTGAGAAGCAATAATGTCAATCTAAGGGCTAAGACGTACTTGATTCAGGCCATGGTCTTTTCAATCACTTGTTAAGCATCTGAGAGCCAATGAATATGGATGATAAAGAATTGATGCATTTGAGCTGTGGTTTGGAGAAGCATCCTGAATATCCAATGGACTCTCAGAAGAACAAACTAATATATCTTGGAGAAGATGCAGCCAGAGTGTTTCATGGAGACAAAGATAGCAAAGCTTCTTAGAGAGGGATATCAGACTGGGAAAGGTGGAGCTTGGGTGCAAAAGAGGAAGACATACAGTGAGATATACTGAGACAGTGACTGATACAATGGGCTTAAGTGAGTCATGAATGTTGAGAATGGCACAGGGTAAGTGCGGATTCAAATCTGTTTTTCATAAAATTGCTATTAGTAGTACTCAATCCAAGAAAACTAACAAGAACAACATGAACTGAATGCTCAGTGATAAAATCTGACAATGTCAATTTATTAAACATGTTATTAGTAAAAGATAGAATGCATATTTAAAATATTTTAAGATATCAAAGTTATTACTAATAGAATTATAGTATAATGAATTGAGTAACAAGGCCTTTCCAACTGTAACCTTTCACTTCGTAATTCTACCCTCTCTGTCTATGCTTAAGATTTTATTCTTGGGCAATTTGTTCAATGTGTTGAGGAGGTAGAATTAGGGTGGGAAACATTTTGAAGTCTCACTCCACCAGAATATATAACTCAAGTTGCAACTTTTAGTTCTCCTGAGGGTTTCTCACCTAGAGATCCAGTATAGAGAAATGCTCTTGGGAAGTTCATTACTTTCATTTTTAACACTATCAGGCCTGATTCAGCTGCTATGCAAGCAGCTGAAAAGCAATAGGCAGTCTTCTCAGGCTGCAGGTGCCTGAATGAGACTGGACTGCACCAGCCTCTACAACTACATCCAGCACCTGACACCATCTCTACCACAGGAAGCATTTCCTGGATGATGCTTCAATCTCTGTGACCTTTAAGTGAAGAATCCAAATACAGACACAAAAGTGAGAAGGCTAAGGGGAGGAAGAATAATTTATGGGAGAGATGACAAACTTGTTAAGCAATTTGGAGAAGTCAGGCATTTGAGACATTCTTAACCTCTGTCTTATAGAAACTAGTGTTGGAATAATTATTAAAAAGAAAATATTGTGGTTGGACATCTGGGCTGTTTTGATGATTTTATGATGGTGAACGATGCTGCTATGTACATTGGTGTACAAGTCTCCATTTGAGCTTCAGTTCTCATTTTCTCGGAGTTATCTTCCAAGCAGTGAAATAGCTGGGTTGTATGGAAATTTTATTATCAGCTTTTTGAGGAAGGGTCAAACTTCCTTCCAGAGTGGTTGTACCATTTTATAATCTCAACCACAGTTTGAGTTCCTATATTGCCACATCTTCTCAAACATGTTACTAACTTTGCCACTGCTACTGGATGATATCTTCTTGTGGTTCTGATTTGTATCCCAGTGATTTTTGAACATTTCTTCATGTGTTTGTTGGATTGAGAAATTATGGTACATTCACACAATGGAGTACTATGCAGCATGCAGAAGCAATATTTTTGTAAATTACTACCTAACTTGAGAGGGACCGGCCAACATTATTCTGAGTGAACTAAGTCCCATAATGAAAAATACTATATGAAAAATTATTATAGAATGGGTATGAGGATCCATGGTGGGAGAGGGTGGAAGCAGAGGGGTGAGGATGGGTGGGTGTTGGGTTAACCTTAGGGTCACACAATTTGATGTGTGGGTAAGGTGAAGGAAATGGAAAAGATCTTGTGTGAAAAAAATGTATTTGAACTTTGTAAATAAATCAGTATAAAATAAAAATAAAACAACAATAGCCAAAAAAAGGAAATATTCACATAAGAATTACATGAACCTCTAGTGGCCTACTGGGCAAAAAGTTGTACTAAGAACCCAAAGGCACGTGGTATTAATCCTGCAACTGCTTAGAGAAAGAAAGATGGACACACTTCTCTTCTCCCATGCAATTTGCAGCCTCTGGAGGGTCAGGGATAATATTTTACAGAATTATTAAGTAAATCAGCAACTGTAAGTGAAATGGAACTGTGTTCAAAATCCACACTCTTGCCACCAGCAGTCAAGAAATCAAAAGAAAAATTGTGTTGGGTAAATCTGCTGTCAGGGACCTCTCCAAAGTGCTAAAGAGCAATGATGTCGGTTGAGAGACTAACGTGCACTTGATTCAGGCCATGGTCTTTGCAATTACTAGCTATATATCAGAGAGCTGGACAATGACTAAGGATGACAGAAGAAGTGATACCTTTGAGTTGTGGTGCAGGAGAAGAGTAGTTGTTGTTGTTGTTGTTATGTGCCGTCAAGTCGTTTGCGACTCATAGCAACCCTATGT
>NW_006400011.1:264753-291999 GCF_000299155.1 Elephantulus edwardii
AAGTGCATGAGGTCCTCCTCAGTTTCAGCGAGCAAGGTTGTGTCATCTACATAACACAGATTGTTGATAGATCGTCCACCAATCCTAATGCCACGCTTCGCCTCATAGAGCCCAGCTTCGCGGATAATCTGCTCTGCATACAGGTTGAAAAGATATGGAGATAGGACACATCCCTGACGTACCTCCTTCCCAATTTTGAACCATGCACATATATATCATGGACTGCTAGGAAACAAATTGGTTTGTCTCGGAGAGGGCGAAATCAAGTTTCTGCTTTGAGGCAAGGATTTTGAAGCTCCATCTCTCATACTTTGGAAACGTGGCCAGGAGGAATCAGTCCTTGTAGAAAGATATCATGCTTGGAAGAGTGGAGGGACAGCACAGGAAAGGAAGACTCAGAATGAGATGGATTGACTTGGTAATTGGGCAAAATGATTAGTGTGTTGGAGTCAGTGAGACTGGCTCAAGTCAGAGTTCAGAGCTGTTTTACATGAGTTCATGGGTGACTCAATGGCATAAAACAATTTAAAAAAGTAAAATACTTCTGTAGATAGCCTTACGAATTTCTATACTTGAAAAGAGAAATTGAAAGAAGGTAATTACAAAAGTCATTTTTCAAACTGATGTCATTAAAAAGAAATCTCCCTAAAAATATTATAACCTTACTATACACTCGTCGACGATTGTCTCTCCTGTAAGTAAATATTTAGACATTAAAAAACCACATTGTGTTAATTACTTCCTCACTAATTATTCTAATACAATTGCTTCAAATCTATATTGTTCAGTTCTCTTTGAGTTTGGTCATTTCTGTTGCTCAAAGATCATTGCTATGCTTGCTCTTTGCCATTGCTAACTGTTCATATGAGGAAATTAGACATCAAAGCTGACATGACATTGATTTTTCATCTCAGGACTTTGAAATTTTCACGTAGAAACACAGAGACTAGGAGTTGCTGAAATTCACTCGGGGGAAAAGTGCGTTAACCACTGTTATTGTTTAAATTATGTTCATAATCTCTTCTCAAATATGCCTTCACTTTCATCTCTTGCTCTTTCAAAGCTAATACTGCTTAATATTATTCAGTGAAAACCCCACATGATCTTCCAATAAATATTTTGGTTTTTTTAATTTTGTTTTTGCTTCAGCTAGTCTATCGCTCTTTTACCTACATTTAAAGCAATTTTCATTAATGGATCAGTCAACTATATCTACTATATATATATATATCTGCTCCATGCACCCTTTCTTCATTATGCTATCAAATTAGAAAATATTTGTAAATGTGCTACATAAAGTACAAAGGTCAAATAAAAAACTTTTGGTATTATATTTGCTAAATTATTACATTTGGAAAGAAAACAATATTTTAAAAAGAACTTTCATTGTAATTACATTTATAAAATTAATGTTTGACAATATACCCAAAATAAATTATATTGGCAATTTATATTCTTGCAGCTAATAATATTTTGTTAAACCAACAACCCGAAAATATTATATGATCTTAATCACACAGTACCAATTAAATGGAAAAAAAATCACATTATGTATGGAGAAAATAATTTTATGCATTATGTTTAAATTATACAAGGGTGAAATTAAATTAGTTGAATTGCAAACTAATTGCAACAGCAAAGTCGTTTCTTCAAATGGCATTCGTAAACAGAGCAATTGGTGTGACGTGAAATTCTTCATCAAAAGAAAAATAACTTGTAAATATTCAGTGTTGTTTTTTACTTTATACTTAATTTTATAAATTAAGCATACATCAGATAAAACCAAGAGTCATTGTGATTGTTGTTTACTCTGGAATCTGAACCAACTCATCACTGACCTCACAGTGAATTTTCAGAGGCAGAGAGCCACTTGGGAGGAGATTTCCCTTCTTGATACCATACAACAGGTGCATTTAACCCCCATTCTTTGGGTTGGCAGCGCAACTCCTTACCACCAAGTCTCCAGAGCTCCAAGAGTAAACAAGAGACTGTATATATTTTTAAAACTGTCTTTCTATGTAAGAAATGTAAGTATTGCATTTATTTCACTCTACATTTGATTGAATGTACAAAAAAATTACTATTCCTTGTTTCTGTTGCTTTTCTTTATTTTAATAGCTATATGAAGATATAAAGGACACTCAGGTAATCCAGTGGTTAGGAGTTGAGCTGCCCAGCTCAAAGGCACAATATTCAAATCCACAAGCTGTTCTGAGGGAGAAAGTTGAGCAATCTCTACACAACTTACTGTAAACATGCTGGAAGCTCAGCTCTGAGTTGGTTCTGACTTGAGAGCACACTACAATAACAACATTGAGATATAAATATTATCTTAATATCTTACAAAGCCTATTCAGATAGCACATGGTTTTTAATGCCTATTATGTGATATTGCAAGCTAGGTTTTTAAATAGATTTCATACAGAGGTAGATAAAAAGAAATACTTTTGTTTGCAATCAGCTTGATGACAATAGCTGTTAGTAGTAAGACTTTATTATGTTAACATAATAAACAAAATACCAAGCAAGAACAGTATAACTCAAAAAGCTTGCCAATGAATTGAAACTAACTCATAGTTGACTCCTCAGTGGGTTTTCGAAGACTGTAAATTACATGGGAGGAAATTATCCATCCTTCTTTCTCAGAGCAGCTGGTAGATTCGAACTATGTGACTTTGGGATGGCAGCACAGCTTATAACTACTAGGCCACTAGAAAGAACTCCCTTGAGTAATGGAGAGTCACTGAAATATTTTGAGTAAGAAGTGTAAGACACAAATTGCTTTATGAAAATGGCATACCGACAGTAATGTGAAATTCTGATACAAAGACAATAACAATGGAGACTCTGGAAACTATAAAGTGTAGACTTTTATTCTAGTTAGAAGATAAGTTAGAAGACTGTTGTTATTAATTGCCTCGAAGTCAAGCACGACTCATACTGACCCTTTGAACAAAAGGCGTGAAGTCTTTTTATAAATATCGTTATTTATTAAAATACATAGAGTTGCCAGAGGTATGTTGTTTAGGAAGAGGATGCCTCTTCTGCTTCCAAATTTAGGAGAATAGTACTTGGGTACTGTTTGATGAACACTAACAAAAGAACGAAAGTATCGGATCAAAGTTAAAATCATTTCAGCAAAATAATCAGTCAGAAGTTCAATTTTCTTTGTCCTGGATATTCATACTCCATCTCATTCTTTTCAATGAGGTGACACTAAAGACGCAACATGGATGTCTGCACTCACACTGAGTTTCTTCGCAGAAGACAAATATTGAACTGGGAAAATGAATCATGTTTCTACTAAGCAATAACAAGCCATGTTACTTGATCTCTCAAACAATGGTCTAAGAATGATGATGGCCTTAAATTCTTGGTGTAATCAATAAAAACAAGCACAGATGCTCAGAGGATGTGTACAATTACCTTGCTCAAGAGTCAGGAAGACATTTGGGAAGTTATGCTTTAATATTAAACCAGGACAAGAAGAATATGAGTGAATAAGAAGATATAAATGCTGAAATTATGAAGAAAGACCATTTCCACTATTACAAAATCTCATGGTTCTTTTAACCTACAACTCACTAATATCTAAGTTTTAAATCTATTGAACTATATTAAAAACATTTAATAAAATAAGCAAAAACATGTTTTTCTCTATTTCTCACCAAGCCAAAAGATTTATTTCAATTCTTGTTTAGCTTACCTATACCTTTGCAGCATTTAACAAAGTTGAATGAAACTGATTTTTAGAAATTAGCATCTGTTTCAAGATAGCACATATTCTTGATTTCTCCTTCATATTTCTTTTCCTTCAAATTACATATTTTATTGCTTTATAAGTGGAGATGGAATGAAGACATCTGACTTTTATTAACTTTATAAAGGGGAGTAGTTTTCATCAGAAACATTTACAATGCAAAATTAATTCCCATAAGATATCCATGATCTCCAAATTTCTGTGTCTACTTTGACCAATTCCAACACAAATAACACTGGATGACTAGGTCTAAAATCCATTGCAAGAGACACACAGATTTCACATCATACTTGTGGTTATGGGTTTATTAAGGAAGTTAGCAGGTTACAAGTCATCTTGACACCAGCATATAATTCTTCAGTTATCACAGCTTCTCAAATCCTTTGAAGTTCAGCTCTGAAGTTAAGGTCAGTTTTAGAAAGCTCTTTCAGTACTCCCAATTATGGAAAGGACTCAAGCAATGCTCGGTGAAAGTCCTTGGTTCTGGCCTTATGTGGTAGCAGTCCAAATTCAGTGGTTTCATCTTGGTTTCTGCTTTCCACTGAGGCTGATCTTGGTCCTGGTCTGACCTGTGTAGAAATTGCTGGCTTTGAGGACACTTGTTGCATTCTGTGTCTTCTTCCTTGCCGGTAGTCAGACCCCCATCTTCCTGATCCATTTAAATCTGGTGGGGTGGGGAGACTGACCAATCTCATCATGGGCCATTTATACACAACCTATTTCATAAATCCTCTTAGCCACTAGGTGAAAATCAAAGTTGATAGCTAGAAAAGTGATATTGGATGACAAACCCATGACAATACATACACACTAAGTAGTTTAATGACTTCCAGGTCAATTTGTTCTTAATTCTTTTTTTTCCTGTAATAATTCATGTGTAATGAAATATTTGTCATTTCACTATTCTTTAGATGTGAAATTTAATGACAATGATTTTTCATAAGTTCAGAGTGACTGTATCTGCAAAAGGAGCAGGGACAGTATGAGGAAGGTTGAGTCTTCTGACTTCGACCAGCTTCATTCAGGAGAACTCTCTCCATCAACAACTTCCATAGTAACAAACAAAAGCTACAAGATTGGACATGACCAAACTTCCCCATCTTCCCACTTTCCCACCACCTGCCACTACTGCACCTAATTCTGATTTCTTGTAATCACTAGGTCCAATGTTTGCTGCCGATGACTTACAGACATTATTTATAATTTTGGGGTTTATTAAGGGAATAGGTTGAGGGGTAGAGGAGACAAAGGATATCATACAATGAAAGTCCTGGTTTAGTCAAGCAGGCTAAAGTTAGATTAACAAGAAATACAATTCCTCATTTAGTTGACACAGCTTCTTAGATAACAAATGAAATCCAGGTTCAGACCAGCAAATACACAAAGCCCCTTGTTTTTTCACTAGCCCAGTAAGCTTTGTCTCTGAGCAGTCACAAGTTAGCTCTTCCTTCAAATATCCAACAAATCATTAACTGTGACTCCGTTTCTAGGACTTTATCAGCCTATACTTCACTATAGTCTGGTTAGCCTTCTCTCTTTCTTTAGTTTCATAGATATTGATGATGTTGAAGTTATTGATCAAGGCAAACTCTGTGTCTGAAGTTAAGGCTGCTGGATGACCATTCCTCCATGGTCGGCTAAGACAGACATAAAAGCCATTTTCAAAAGTCATAACTCCACAGGATTTAATACCATGTCTTCAATTTATTTTAATATATGTAAACTTTACAAATATATGCTTAAACATAGAGCTTTTATCTTTTAGCTTCAACAAAAAAATGATATTGTATGTTTCAACCTAGTTGCAATATGTTGTTGGTTTTGGATGCTGATTTAGCTATAATTTGCGTACACCCTATGTACTGAATGAAATTGCCTAAGCTCACGTTATGCCATAATTACTGTAGTGTTTGAACCCATTGTTGTAACAGCTGTATTAATCTATTGTCTTCTTGCTGACTCTACTTTAGCTGACAAGATGTCCTTATCTGGGAACTGACCCCTTTGGAAAACTTATCCAAAGTCAGAGAACGAAAATCCCATTATCCTTGATTTTCAGAGTCATTCTGGCTTTCCTTTATCCGAGACAGATTTATTTATTCTTCTACAAACCACAAACTTAGAATGCTCGAGAATGACTTATCTTTTGGCATCCCCTTCTCATGGATCCTTATAAAAAACTGATTTTACCTTTTTTGGCACTGACATGCAATAAATCCAAGAAGATAAAATCACTGAGGTCACATCCTGCCCCTTACAATACTTACCCTTCACAGCATTCCTTTAATTAGATTCTTAGCCTTTCTACAATGCTTGTTCGGGGAGTTATTTTAAATATGCATGACTTATTTTAAATCATGCAACAGTTTGTTTATGTCCCATGCCAGCACATAGTCTCCTCAAATTCACAATCTACATAGTTATATAAAATGCCATTCTGACCATATTGTTTATTTTCTAAGAATTCTTCCACAAGTCCTACTATGAAAAGGATAAGATTCATACTCTAACTTGCCAGACTGATGTTTTAACCTTTAACAGTTCTTCTCTCCATAACTTTAATTTTTACACTGAAGCCTCTTACTATTCATCAATGTTAATTGCTTATATTTCACTATCTTTTCCCTTTGTAGCATATCTGTTTGACCCACAATATCTCTTCTCTTTTCACTCCTTGAAACTAGTTCCTATGTCTCTGTCTTTAAAAGCATTCTCCAAGCTTTATTTCTAGTTGTGTTTAAGTTTCTTTTTTAGTGGTTTTGATAATGCCTTTAATACTTTGCTAATATATATATACTTGTAAACTTTAGCTCCTACCAAGTTATTTATCATTTCATAAATCTACATAATATTTAATACTAATTTAAAAATTTTAAATCATTTCAAATGATATAATTTTTTAAAATATTCTATAAATATTTTGTATTGTTGTTATGATTCATAGCATCCGTGAGAACCCTATGAAAAACAGCTCTGAACTCTGCCTTTTCCTGAGCTGATCTCACAGCCTCTGACACACCTGTCCCTATTACCACAGTAACTGTGACAATCAGGGGCGGAACCTCCAGCTTTCCAAGCATGACGTTCTTTAAGGACTAGAAACACTGGGCAACCTGCACAGAGTATGTAAGATGGAGTTTCAAAATCCTTGCTTCCAAGGAGCATTCTGGTTTCACTGTCTCCAGGACAGACCTGTTCAACACACTTCTCCATTATCACAACTTGAAAGCATTGATTCATTTTCTGCCATAATTAGTCATTGTACAAATCTCTGATGTATAGAAGTAATTGTGAAGACCATAGCCTCAATAAGGCACACCTAAGTCCCCAGACTAACACCGTTGCTCTTTTGCGCTCTGGAGTATTCCCTGAGAGCAAACTTTCCCAATGCAACTTGTCTGTTGATTCCTTTACTGTTGATTGGAAATCTCCAATACATGGTACACACAATCTATAAAGTACAGAAGTAACCTACTGTGGGTAGATAATATATAGAATTCTCTATTTAGGTTTAGCATTTATTTTAATTCTCAATTTCTATTTTTTCTCTAAAAATACATAATATTTTTTAGAGACAAAATGTGTATATTTTGTGTGTCACAACATATGTATAAAAGGCAAATGAACTAAAAAAAATCGGGCAAATGGAATGAAATAATATATTGGGAACTTTCTTCTTATTTGAGCATATTTTCCAAGAAGTAGAGACTATGATATTTTTAATTTGATGGTCTAAATTCAGCTAAAGGATAGTTTTGGCCTAAGTCAGTATTTCTTAAAATGTTCTCTTCAGGCCATCAAGGATGAAATTCCTTAATCAGTTGGGGGAAATTGCAAAATTTTGGAGCTTCTCATTCAAAATTGTGATTATGTAGCTTAAAATGTTCATTACACTCAGTAGTCTAGCATGATCTGTAGGCATATTGAAAGTTGAAACCCAGCATAAATGGTAAACATCCAATAAAATCTCATGTGAAATGAAAACTTAAATATGCAGAAGAATTATTTAACATGACAAGCTGGTATGGGAAATATCATGAAAGTTAAGAAGAAAATTGAAATAGCTTTTTAGGCATGGTGGCTTGAAAGAGCAAGAGAGAATAAAGATGTGGGATGATTTCAAAGAGTAGTATCATATGGAGTAGAGAGACATTAACACTTCAGTTCTGTAATTCCTAAGTAAATCTCTAGTTAAACTTTTCTGTTTACTTTTTTCCCTTTTGTGTTCCAGTAGTTAACAGAATGTAGACAATAACAACATTTTAGTAATCATTTGAAGTATTATCAATACAGAGTATGTGTATTACACATATTGTAACAGGCCTGTGCTATCAACTCAAGTGTTCCTCATCAACAAAAGCAGTAATGAAGGTATTTGAGCTGAATGCAGTATTTGCTCCTTAGAGATACAGAGGAAGTTGTTCATTCAAATCCTTCTGCTTACAAGAGTCTTCAGAGAGAAGGCTTTAGATCAATATGACTAGGAGCTACCAATTAATCCCAACTTGATTACATTTTAAAATATGGGAAGAACATAGTTCCAGAGTGACACCAAAATCAATGTATATATTGATGTGAAAACAAGGAAAGTAAGGCTGGCATTTAATTGTTCCTTCTTTCAGGTTTTCTAGAAGATGAACTTACTTGCTGTATACATGTATTATCTCTTCTGTTGTTTCATATATTCCAAATATGTTCTCTTGAGGAATTGGTTAGCTAACTGCTTGGAGTGTAATTTATGTTTTGAACTAGGAAAGTTATTTTGAGATAAAGAAGGACAGAGTCTGCATTTTGTGTTTCCTCTACTCCTTGAAGCATGCTATTCCAATAGACAGATATAACTCATTATTACTGAAATGCAAGGATTCCTCAAATCTTCTGAGGACTTAGCGAGTAAATTTCTGACAATTACTTTGAAGAAAATATAACTTGAAAAAGTGTCTACTTGCCAACTCCTACTATCACAACAGGTTTTGTTGCTTTTATGTTCTTATTAGATGCCACCAAGTTCACTATAACTCATAGCTAACCTATGAACAACAGATTTGAACTTCTTTTTCTCTTGCATCTCCCTCCTAATCTCCTGCTGACACCTATTAACAGAATCCATTCCATTTTGTTGAGAGTGCGCCTCATTTTTTCTGGTAACACATCTTTCCCAATATCATGACTTATTTCAAGGAACAGTTGCTCCTGATGATGTGTCCAAAGTATGTGAGACAAAAACGTAACATCCTTGCCTCTAAGGGTCACCCTGATCATACTTCTGACAAATATTTTTCATTTTTTTGACAATTCATGGGATATTCTATCCTCTTAGCCCTGCAATTTAAAGGCATAAATTCTTCTTCTGTTACTGTTATTTATTGTACACCTTTGACGTAGGAATCAGTTGAAAATAGCATAGCTTGGATCGGGCAAACATTAGTCTTTAAATTGACATAGTTGCCCTTGATTACTTTGGAAGGTCCTTGAAAGCATTTTTCCCCCAGTAGAATATATCTCGCCTACTGCTAGGAAATAGCATAAAATAAGGGCCCAGGAATAGATGGTATACCAATTGACATATTTCAGCTAAGAGATGATGCCCTGGATGTGCTCATCAAGTTGTGCCAAGAAATCTGGAGAACAACCACTTGGCCAAATGACTGGAAGAGACCTATATTTGTTCCCATTCCAAAGATGGGGGACCCAACAGTGTGGAAACTATAAAACGATATCATTGATTTCACACACAAGCAAGATTCTACTAAAGATTATCCAAAAATGACTGGAACAGCACATCAGCAGAGAACTGCCAGAAGTCCAGGGTGGGTTTACAAGGGGTTGTGGTACTAGGGATATGGTAGCTGATGTTAGATGGATCTTAGCTGAAAGCAGGGAATACCAGAAGAATGTCTATCTGTGTTTCATTGATTATGCAAAGGCGTTTGACTGTGTGGGTCATAACAAACTGTGACTGACTCTGAGAAGAATGGGAATCCCAGAACACTTGATCGTTCTAATGTGAAACCTATACTTGGACAAAGAGGCAGTCATCAGAACAGAGCAAGGAAACACTGCATGATTAAAAATTGGGAAAAGCATATGCCAGGGATGCATCCTATCTCCATACCTTTTCAACCTGTATGCAGAACAGATTATCCGAGAGACTGGGCTCTATGAGGAGAAGTGTGGCGTCAGGATTGGTGGGAGATTTATTAACAATCTGCGTTATGCAGATGACACAACCCTGCTTGCTGAAACTGAGGAGGACCTGAAATGCTTGCTGCGGAGGATCAAAGACTGCAACCTTCAATATGGACTGATGCTCAATGTCAAGAAGACAAAGATTCTGACCACTGGACCAATTGGTGGCATCAGGATGGATGGTGAAGAGATTGAGATTGCTAACAACTTTAGTCTGCTTGGCTCCACGGTCAACACTCTTGACACCAGCAGCCAGGAAATAAAAAGGTGTATTTCAATGGGAAAGTCTGCTTTTAGGGACCTCTCCAGTGTACTGAAGAGTAATGGTGTCACTCTGGAGATACAGGCTATGGTCTTTGCAATCACTTGTTATGCATCAGAGAGTTGGACAATGACTAAGGAGGATAGAAGGAGAAATGATGCCTTTGAGCTGTGGTGATGGAGAAGAGTATTGAATGTACCCTGGACTGCCATGAAAACAAACAGATTCATCCTGGAGAGAGTTAAATTAGGCTGCTCCTTGGTGGCAAGGATTCTGAGGCTTCATCTGACACATTTTGAACAGGTCGTTAGAAGGGAGAAGTCCTTGGAGAGGGATGTCATGCTTGGGAGTGTGGAGGGACCGCACAGAAGGGGAAGACCCTCTATGAGGTGGATTGATTCAGTGACTGGGGTAATCAGGATGGGTTGTCAGAGGCAGTGAGATTGACACAGGATAGAGCAGGGTTTAGCGCCGTTGTACATAGGGTCGCTATGAGTCGCAAGCAGCTTGACAGCACACAACAACCACTGCTAGCATAGGCATTGATTTTGAACCCAAGTATATGTAATTGTCAATTTGAATTTTTATCCATCTATCATGTTGTTGCCTATTGATCCAATCGTGAAAACTTCTGTTGCCTTGATGTTCAGATGAAATCCATATTTAAGGCTGTAGTCTTTGATCTTCTGAAGCAAATGCTATAAGTCCTCTTTACTTTAAACAAACAATGTTGTGTCATCTGCATAACTCAGTTTCTTGATAAGTCTTCCTCAAAACTTGATGTTACACTCTTCTTCATATAGTCATCCAGTTTCTTCAATTATCTGCTCAGTAAATAGTTTTTGGTCTGCCCATAGACAAAGAGATAGTGTTTGAAAAGAATAAGGGAGCATCACATAGTTTAAAGTCAGGGAATGCATGCATCAGAGTGGTATCCTTTTTCCATGCCTATTCAAACTGCATACTGAGTAAATCATTCAATAAACTGGACTATATCAAGTAGAATGTAGCATCAGGATTGTAAGAAAACCATGAATAACCGGAGTTATACAGATGACACAACTTTACTTGCTGAAAGTAAAGAAGACTTGAAGAACTTGCTGCAGAAGATCAGAGATTGCACCCTCATATTTGAATTATATCTCAACAAAAGGAAAATAAAAATCCTCACCACTGGATCAATAAGTGACTTCATGATATTTGGAGAAAAGATTGAAGTAGTCAACAATTTGTCAAATTAGTAGATGGGCATAAATTTATGGACTTCAACATATATCACAGATCCTCAAGGTCTCTGATTTCTTAAGCCCAATTTCATGGACTCTTAGGAAAGCAAACAGATCCATCCTGGAGAGGGTTAAACCAGGTGGCTCCCTGGAGGCAAGGATTCTGAGGCTCCATCTAACATACTCTGGACATGTTGTAAGGAGGGACTGGTCCTTAGAGAAGGACATCATGCTTGGAAGGGTGGAGGGACAGCGCAGGAGAGGAAGGCCCTCTATGAGGTGGATTGATTCAGTGACTGGGATAATTGGGATGGGAGTGTCAGAGACGGTGCGATTGGCACAAGACAGAGCAGAGTTTAGGGCTGTTGTACATAGGGTTGCTATGAGTCGCAGGTGACTCGATGGCACATAACAACAACAATGACATTTTATGTTTTATGGTATTTATTGTAAAATATTGAAGTGTAAACAGATATAGGAATATTTATATATAATTCCCATCCTCTACTTGTTGTTAACTGCCTTTGATTTGAGCATAACTCATTATGACCCTATGAACAAAGGGTCTGAAGCCCCTGTGCAACTATCGACATTTATCAAAGATCATAGAGTGTCCAGAGGCATGTTATTTAGGAAGTAGATGCCAGTCCTACTTCCATTGTTTAGTAGTAACATAACATCCGTCAACAAGCAAGGTTGCACAAGTTGATGAGCCTTCTTCAAGCTTAATGCCATGTTCTTCTTCATACAGTCCAATTTCTCGAATCATTTACTTGGCGTAATTTGAATAAACATGGATAAAGGATACGTTAATGATAAACATTTTTATTGATTTTATCATGTAGTAGTTTTGTGTTCTGTTTAGACAACTGCTTTTCGTTTTGTGTGTAGGTTAAATATGAAAATAATGAAGTGTTCAGGGTTTCCCATTCTATTCTATATATATTCTATATTATCCATATATTATCCATAATTTACTATGGTCCAAACAGTCTTTGCATAATCAATAAAGTGCAAGTAAACACTTTTCTGGTATTCTTATATCAACAATGACATTACCCACAGCCTCTTTTGACTTCTACTACAATTTTTGATAGATTTTGACTCTACAATACTCTACTATTCATCCATAGGATAGCAGTTCTGAAATCCACAGAAATGAATCTAAATTTTTACTATGACTTAAATTGTATTACCTAAAAATATGTGTTATAATTCTAATTTCTATGGGTAGAGTAACAGTTCTATTTGGGGTGGTTTATTTTTTATGCAAATGAAATCATACTATCATTGGTTGTGACTTACATCTGTCTTTTTTCATACATAAAAACAAATTGGGCAAGGAAAGAAAAAGGAAGAGAAAAATAAATGTCATGTCACAGAAGCTGAAAAGAGACAAGGTTTTTTGCATCAAGATATCAGAATGTCTCCTCTAGCTCCAATTAAAATTAAAGCCTCATAAATTGTTGTTAGGTGTCATCCAGTTGAGTACCACTCATAGCAACCCTTTGAAAACATCTGAACCCTGTCTTATCTATCTTGTGCTTTCCTTTTCATCTCTGACCTTCTTGAGCCTCTTTCTTTAATCACTATGTCAGTCCATCCAATTGAGAATCTTCCTCTCTTTTTCTGACATTTTCAAGCATGATATCCATCTCTAAGGAATTGTGTCCCCTAGCAACATGACCAAAGTATGTGAGATGAAGCTTTGACATCTTTGCCTCCAGAGAGTATTCTGGCTGCTCTTTCTCCAAGACATATATATTTGTGCTCTTCTCCAACACCACAGCTCAAAGCCATCAATTCTTTTTCCCGTCAACCGTATTCATTATCTAGTTCTCAGATGCATAGCAGATAATGGAAAAGACCATGCCCTGAATCAGGCACACATAGGTCTTCAAACGGTCATAATTTCTCCTCATTAAATTAAAGACGTCCTTAACAGCAAACTTGACCAATAAAATATGTCTCCTGGTCTCCTGAGTGCTGGTGCCTAGGGTGTTGATTGTGGATCCTAGTAAGATGATTTTTTTTTATAATTTCAATCTTTCTCCATCTAGCACAATGCTGTCTATTGGTGTAGAGGTGAGGATGCTCATCTTCTTGATATTGAAATGCAATCCATGTTAAAACTGTATAGTCATTGAACTTCTACAGCTAGCATTTCAAATTCTCACCACTTTCAGCATGCAAGATTGTGTCATCTACATAACAGAAGTTGTTCATGAGTCTTCCTCTGATACTGATACCACATTCTTCTTCACAGATTCAGAAGTTCATGAGTTAGAAGTTCAAGCTGGGCTTAGAAGAGGCCATAGCACCAGAGATGGCACTGTTGACACAGATGAATCCTGACTGAAAGCAGGAATACAATACAAATAGATATTTGTGTGCCATTTGATAATGTGGATCACAATAAACTATGGCTAACATTGAAAAGAATGGGGATCCCAAAACAATTAATTATGCTCATATAAAACCTATGCCTATACCAAAAAGCTATTGTTTGAACAGAGCAAGGAAACATTGTAGATTAAAATCAGGAAAAGTATTTATCAGGGTTGTGTGCTTTCTGCATACCCATTTATTCTATATACTCATAAACTATGGAAAAATGAATTTCTATTTATTAAGACCACTTATTTGTGGTATTTATTTTGGAATTCAGTTGAACACTCAATCTCTATTAGTTGGAAATGACTTGGAAAACGTCTTACAAGACACAGTAAGTAATTAAGATACCTGCACATCTATTCCATTCCTATGGCTCCCATGCAAAATTAGGACTTCTACATGTGCCTGAAACTACTTGTGTGTCTGTTTGTAATGAATGTTGGCTTGTATATCACTGAGATACTGTAAAACATACCACTGAAATTTTAAATATCAACAGGTTCACCCAGTACGGACAGAGATTCTATACTATAACAGTTTAAGAACAAAACTAGTCTTCTAATTCTGAAATAAAGGGTCCTCCAAGATTCTACAAATAGTAGCAGAACATTGTCCTATACAGTGCCATAAGATTACACTCAAAATAAATCTATAGTCTTAAGTAGACCGTAGGTGTCTTAGGGAAACTTCTAGCTGTCTCCTGAAACAAGAGTTTCTTAAAACCAGGGAAAAGAACTGTAAACACTCATTATGAGTTGAAACATAATTTGATGTATGAATCTTGAAAGTTGTCACATTGAATAAAATACATAAAGATCAATATCCTAGATATTAATAATGGGGAAGATAAGCAATCACCACTTCTGAATGGACACTGATATGGTCTACTATATCAGGACAAATAAGGAACTATGACATCATATTCATTATGAAATAGAACATGTTATGTATGTATGTTATGGTAGAACCTGAGTTACAGGGTTCTCCGTGATCAGAGAATGTCAATATGCATACAAGGAAGACCTGTTCTTATGGCTCTTAATATTTACATAGCAACAACTAAAACTGAAGATAAAGTAACTGAAGATTTCTGTAAACTATCTAAAATGATCAAACACACAATCAAGGTGGAGTAATAATAGCTAGTAATTGGAATACAAATAAATGATTGGTTGTTATTGCTATAAGCCATCAAGTCACCTGTGACTAATAGCAACTTTATGTACACTAAGCTCTGAAACCTGCCTTATCCTTAGTCAATCTCATTGTCTCTGAGAGACCCAATCCCATTGCTCCAGTCCCTGAGTCAATTCATCTCATCCTGGGTCTTCCTCTCCTGTGCTGTCCCTCTACCCTTCCAAGCATGATGTCTCCCTCCAAGGACTAGTTCTTCCAGGTCACGCACCCAAGGTATGTGAGATAGAGCCTCAAAATCTTCGCATCTAGGGAGTATCCTGATTTCACTCTCTCCAGGACAAATTTGTTCTTTGCTCTGGAAGTTTACAGTATGTTCAACACTCTTCACTGTTAAACACAGCTCAAAGCATCCATTATTTTTCTTTCATGTTGTTGTTCAGCTTGTTCTATCTTGAGTCAATCTCATTGACACACCGACCCTCATTATCCTAGTTATTATATCAATCAATCAATCAATCATACCAGGAGTCTTCCTCTCCTGCTGTCTTTTGATGTTTCCAAGTATGATAGCCCTCTCCAGAAACTGGCCCCTTCTGGCTGTATGACCAAAGTAAGTGAGACTGTGTCTCAAAATATTTGCCTCCAAGAAGAAGATTGGGTTTACCCTCCTCTGTTAGCTCACTTGGCAGTCCAGGGTATGTTCAAAACTATCTCTACTACCACAGCTCAAAAGCATAAATTCTTCTTATGTCATCCTTGGCTATTATCCAGCCCTCTGATGCATAGCAAGTAATTGCAAAGACCATGGACAAAATACTGAGTGATGGATGCATCAAAATCATCAAAGGAAGATGAATGATAGAAGTATCGAAACGAGTTGGTTAGTGCTCAACCATTTAAAGAGGTAGTAAATGATCAAAAAGCAATAAAAAAACTGAAGGAAGAAATATAAATTGCACTGAAAACCTTGACAGAAAACAAAACTTCAGAAATAGAAGAAATTAAAATGGAGGTATTTCAACACATAAAATCTTGGATATGCTTATTCATCTATGTGAACAAATTTGGAAGACACCTGCCTGACCACCTCTATGGGAAAGATCCACATCTTTACCATTCCAAAAAAGATGAACAAATATGATTATGAGGTTATGAAAAGTATCAGTGACAGCATATGCAAACAAAACCTTGCTGAAGAGTATTAGAAAACAACTGAAGATTATTCGATATCCACAAATTCAAAGTGGCTTAAGAAGAAGCTATAGATCTGGGGATATCTTTCTTGGAACCAGGTGGATTATGATCTAAATTGAGAATATAAGAATGATGCTTAATTGTGTTTTATTGACTATGCAGAAGCATTTGACAATATGAAGAAAATAAATTAAGGATAATATTGTGAAGGGTAAGAATTCAAGAATACTTTATCATGGTCATGTAGAACCTGCACTTAGACTAAGAAACACTTGTTCAAACAGAACAAGAAGATACTGCATTGTTTAAAATTAGCAAAGGTGTAAGTTAGAGTTTTGTATTTTCACCATACGAATTCAATTTATATGCTGAGCAAATAAATACTCTTTAGAAACTCACTGTATGAATAAGCCTGTGGCATCAGGACTGGAGGAAGACATCAACCACCTGTAACATGTAGCTGACCCAGCCATGCTTGCTGTAATAGATAAAACTTGAAGTACTTAGTGATTAAGATAAAACAAAACAAAACAAAACAAAACCCATATAACCTTCAGACATATTTGCTCCAGAAAAAATATTTTGTGGACAATTGGAGGAAAACTTTCATGGGGTTTTAAAAAACAAAATTTAAGGCACAGATTGTGAAGAAAAGGTATTCATTCATAAGAATACCTTTGACTAGTCTGAATTGACGCTTAAAAGCATCCTCTTCCCTTTTTTCTAGCACATGCTGAGAACACAGACTGCTGAATTCCAATGCTGAACCATTTTCATCCGCTCATTTTAATTCTATTGCCAATTACGCTTAATTATGGAATTTTTTTTTCAGTGTGTAATGGATGCTGAAATGTTAGTATGCTCATTAAATTGAAACTCTAGATAGAGCAATAGATTCTGATAAGCGCTGGTTTGTTATAATTTTGAATTTTCAAATATTTCTTACTCTATTAACTTCAAATTCATATTCCACAAAACATTTACTCAAAATTAATAAGTATTATTTTTTAAAGCCAAGGAGCCTGCACACAATTACTTAAATGATATAAAATGTAAGGATAATTTGAATTTGCTTGCATGAAAGATATTCAGATTTATTTGCCCTTATAGGAAAGCAGGAAATATTTAAAAGGGAGTAAAATCCTTTACATATTATCACATACCACCACTTATTACAGAAGTATATGCTGTGTGTATGCCAAGAAATTGGCATGAGCAAATCAGAACTGTGACAAATATCAATTTCATACACAGAACTTGCATCCTTAAAGTGGGATTTCAAATCATATTTTGGATGCAAATGTCCATGTTGGTCTCTACAGACACAAAATTTAAGGCATTTGGTGAAATAAATAATTTATGTCATCACTAAACAAAAGGTTATTAGTTCAAATCTACCACACACTTCACAAAAGTGGAATGGGGATTAAATACACACACACCCCTTGGAAACATTATGAGAAAGTTCTACTCAGTCCTAAAGGGTTAATATGACTCAGAATCAAGTAAATGGTATAGATTTGGTAATACTAAAAATCTAACTAAATTTTCCTGGATTGTCATTTTCTGTAAGGTCCCTTTGTTTTAAACCCCAAAGTATGATCTTCATGAGATTTATAAAACTGGATTGATACTGAGACTATAACAATGGGCTCAAGCAGATTAGAGATCATAAAAGTGGCATAGTGTAAGACAAGGTTCAGTTCTATAGTTCATAGAGTTGTTGTGGGCCATACTTGACTCCATGGTACCTAACAACATAACGAAGTATATGCATAGCCCTTGGCAGCAGTTTCTCCTGCTATATAAGCATTGAAGAAGGTGGAAGATAGTTCTGATATTTCCATTTGGATTTTGGGTCCAAGTTTACTCTTGATGTTATGCACATAGAATGTTGATTCTCAATTGCCAATTGCCCTTGCTAGTACATGGGTTCAGACTTAAAACTAGATGCAAATATCTTGAAGAAAGTGTATAATTTCCCATAACTATGGATGAAGCCATAGACTCCTCATATTTTTTAGACCTACTATTATTGTTGTTCTTAGCTGCCATTGAGTTGAGTAGGATTCACATCAATGCCATGTAGAACTGATCTGAAACTGTCATGCCATCCAAATCATCTTTGACACACTCAAGCCCATCTGTGCAGTCATTTTGTCCATCCATCTTGTTGATGATCTCCTCTTTTTGTACTGAGCCCTTTACCTTCTCAAGCATAACTCCTCTTTTTAAGGAATAGCGTATTCCAGCAGCATACGGAAAATATGTGAGATGAAGCTTTGCCGTCTTTGCCTTCAAGAAGCATTCTAGCTTCTCATTCCCCAAGACATCTGTTTGCTTTTTGCAAGTTCATGGGATGATCAGCATTCTTCTCCAAATACATACCTCAAAAGATTCAGTTCTCCATCATCTTCATTCATTGTCCAGCTCTCAGATGCATAACAAGTGATGAAAAGTTCTGTGGCCAGAGTCAGGCATATCTTTATCTTAATCTCAGCTGACATCATTGCTCCTCATGTGCCTGATGGCAGACTTAACTAATTGAAAGCAACTACTGATACCTCCTGAGGAAGTCATCAAAACAGAGCAAGAAAACACGGCATGGTTCAAAACTAGAAGGGTATATTACAGGGATGTGCCCTATCTCCATACCTTTTAAATCTATATGCATGTGGGTGATTTTAATCTGCAGCCCTCAGGCCGGGTTTAAATTGTTTTTGGTCAAACATCCTTCTAAATGGTAAAGCACTGGTCTGTGCATTGTTGTACAGAGGTAACTTGTGGTTGCTGTGATGCTGAACACCGTGACACTGATGTGCCAAATGTCATAATGGTTACCCATGGTGGACAGTGTTTGGTGGAGCTTCCTGAATAAAACTAGCTTGGAAGCAGGAATGGCTTACCTCCAGAAATTATAAGGTCTTTCATTCTTAGGGTCACTATGAGTCGTCTACGACTCGATGGCACCTAACAGCAACAACATGGAGAAAAGATACACCTTGAAGAATAAATTCCTGATTTTAAGTCATGCATTTCTCCTTTGCTCTATTTGGACAATAACTTTTTGATATAGGTATAGGTTTTTAATGAGCATAATGAAATGTTCTAGGATTCCCATTCTTCTCAATGTTACTCAAATTTGTTATGATCCACACAGTCAAATGCTTTGGCATAGTCAATAA
Organism: Elephantulus edwardii; assembly: GCF_000299155.1. Classification (NCBI taxonomy): domain Eukaryota; kingdom Metazoa; phylum Chordata; class Mammalia; order Macroscelidea; family Macroscelididae; genus Elephantulus; species Elephantulus edwardii. Next base: position 284,101 of record NW_006400011.1, read on the forward strand.
AAAAGAAAATAGACATTCTTCTAGTATTTTCTGCTTGAAGCCAGGGTCCATCTGACATCATAAATTATATCGCTGTTGTCACCATATCTCCTAAACCCTATTTAAATTTCTGGCAATTCCCTGTCAATGTATTGTGCTAGCTGGTTTTGGATGATCTTTAGCAATATTTTGTTTGGAAGTGAAATTAGTGATATTATTTGGTGATTTACTCATTCTTTTGGATCACATTTCTTCATAATGCTCTCAGGTAACTATCCAGAGTGCTAACGAGCAACAATGTCAGTCTGGAGACTAAGGTGCACCTGATCCAGGACATGGTCTTTGCAATTACTTGCTATGCATCAGAAAGCTGGACAATAACTTAGAAGAATAGAAGAATCAATACCTTTGTGTTGTGATGCTTGAGAAGAATATTAAACATACCATGGACCTCCAAGAGAACAAAAAATTCTGACCTTAATAGAATTAAACCAAGCAGCTCTTTAAAAACAAGGATTTTGAAGCTCATTCTCACATACTTTGGACATGTGACCAGGAGGGATGAGTCCTTAGAGAAAGATATCATACTGAGAAGGTGGGAAGGACAGTAAAGGAGAGGAAGACACTGGATAAGATGGGTTGACATAGTAACTAACAAAGGGTGGATATGTCAGAGACAGATTGGCTCATGACAGAGCAGGGGTTAAAGCTATTCTGCTTAAAGTCTCGATGTATTGCGGTCAATTTGATGTCCTTATAACAACAAGAACAACGTGCTGATTCCTAGTCTCTGACTTGAAATATGTATTTAATTTAGGTTTTGTTTAATTTGATACATTAATTAATGATGAATTTATTCTTTACCCATTGATTTTGCCTGGCTAATTCTTCTTTCCATGTATTAAGATGACTCCTCTAAATCTCACTGCCATCTGATCGGAACTAACTCAGTTGACCCTCCAGTAGGTTTCTGAGTTTATAAATCACAAGAAGGATGATTGCACATCCAGAGTTCCTTGATAGTGACTAGTTTTCATATTTGTTTATTTATACATGCAAATGGGAGTTTCCATGACCGAGTGGCAAGAATTTGTGCTACCATTCCAAAGGCACATGGTTTGAACCCATCAGCTTCTCCATTGGAGGAACATGGACAATCTCCTCCAGTGATATTAACTGCCTCTGAAAACCCACTGGAGGGCCAGGCATGGGTCAAATTTTACTCAATAGGACACAACAACAATAACAGTGTACATACAAATAAATAATAATATCACAGAAATAATTGAGAAGAAAAATTGTCTTCAGGTCATTCAAAAGCAGATTAAGTCTAAGTGATTTATTAATCAAGGCTATTATATACTGGCAAAGGAAGTAAGAAGATGGAAGAAATATAGTCATTGCACAAAAAGAATGAAGGACTACAGAGGAGGAAGAATCACCAACAATCTACGTTAAGCGGATGAAACAACCTTGCTTGCTGAAACTGAAGAGGACCTGAAGCACTTGCTGTGGAAGGTCAGGGACTGAAGTCTTCAGTATGGATTGAGACTCAATATCAAGAAAATGAAGATTCTCACCACTGGGCTGATTGGCAGTGTCATAAGGGATGGTGAAGAGATTGAGACTGTTCACAGTTTTCATTTGTTTGGATCCACGGTCCATACTCTTGGCACCAGCAGCCAGGAAATTAAAAGATATATTGCAGTAGGAAAGTCTGCAGTTATAGACCTCTCTAAAAGTGCTGAAGTGCAAAGATGTCAGTCTGGATACTAAGGTGCACCTGATACATGCCATGGTGTTTGCAATCACTTGCTATGCATTGGAGAGCTGTACAATGACTAAGGATGATAGGAGGAGAATTGATGCCTTTGACCTGTGGTGTTGGAGTATTGAATACACCTTGGACTGCTAGGAAAATGAACAGGTTTGTCCGGGAGAGGGCAAAATCAAGCTGTTCCTTGGAGGCAAGGATTCGTCTGACATACTCTGGACATGTTGCAATGAGGGACCAGTCCTTGGAGAGGGACATCAGGCTTGGGAGGGTGGAGGGACAACGCAGGAGAGGAAGACCCTCAATGAGATGGATTGACTTAGTGACTGGGGTAATAATGGGGGCAGGTGTGTCAGACATGGTGAGACTGGAACAGGATAGGGCAGAGTTTAGGGCTGTTGTACATAGGGTCACTATGAGTTGCAGGTGACTCGATGGCACATAGCACCACCACCATCAAAAGAACTGGGTGGCAGAGAAGAATTTCAAGAAACAACATATGATCAAGAGACAATGGTAATGAAGGAGGAAGTTCACGCTGCTCTGAAGGACTTGGGAAAAAAAAATAAAGTCCCAGTAGTTGATGGAATATCAATTGACATTTTTCAGCAAACAGATGCTGCTCTGGATGCACTCACCAGGTTTTGCCAAGAAATTTGAAGGACAGCTATGTGGCTAACTGACGGGAAGAGATCCATATTTATTCCCATTCCAATAAAAGGTGACCTGACAGAATGTGGAAATTATCAAACAGTATAATTTAATTATACAGTAAAGTATAATCACATGCAAACAAAATCTTGCTGAAGATTATCCAGAAACAACTTGAACCGTGCATTGACAGAGAACTACCAGAAATACAAGCTGGGTTTAGAAGAGGCTGTGGCACTAGAGACATTATCGCCAATGTCAGATAGATCTTGACAGAAAGCAAAGATTCCAAGAGGAATGTCTATTTCATTGACTATGCAAAGGCATTTGACTGTGTGAATCACAACAAAGTGTTGGTTAATCTTGAGGAAAATGGAAATCCTATAACACTTAAAAAATGTACTTAAGTAAAATCTATACTTGGACCAGGAAGCAGTCATCAGAATAATGCAGGGAAACAATGCATGGTTCAAAATAAGGAAGGGAGTGTGTGGTGCAAGCGTCTTGTCTCCATACCTTTTCAATCTATATGCAGAACAGAATTATTTGGGAAACTGGGCTTCATGAGGAGAAATGTGGCATTAGGATTGGTGGGAAAATCCTCTACAACCTATGTTATGCAGGTGATACAACCTTGCTTCCTGAAACTGATGCAGACCTGAAGTGCTTGCTGCAGAATATCAAGAACTGTAGTCTTCAATATGGATTGAAGCTCAACATGAAGAAGACAATGGTTCTCATCACTGGGTCAAATGGCAGTACTAAGTTATATGGAGAAGAGATTGAAGTTTTAACAGTTACAGCTTGCTTGGCTTCACAATCAACACTCTTGGCACCAGCAGTCAGGAAATCAAATGATGAGTTACATTAGGTAAATCTGCTGTCAAGGACCTTTCCAGAGTACTCAGAAGCAACAATGTCAGTCTATAGATTAAGGTACACCTAATCCAGGCCATGGTCATTGCAATTGCTTGTTACACATAAAAGAGCTGGATCTAAGGATCACAGAAGAAGAACTGATGTCATTTAGTTGTGGTGCTGGAGAAATCTTGAACATACAATGGACTGCAAAGAAAACAAATAAGTCCGTCTTGGAGAAGGTAAAACCTGGTTTCTCCTTGGAGGCTAGGATTTTGAAGGGCTGTCTCACATACTTTTGGCATGTGACCAGGAGGGACCCATCCTTGGAGAAGGACTTCATGCTCGGAAGGATGGAAGCAGAGTGCATGAGAGGAAGACCCTAGATAAGATGGATTGATACAGTAACTAGGGCAGTAGGGGGAGGCGTGGTAGAGTCATTGAGATTGAATGAAGACAGGGTAGGCTTCAGAGCTACTGCACATATAGTTGCTATGAATCTCAGGCAACTCAATGGCACATAGCAACAACACATACTGGCTCAGAGTTATTATCAGATATTCCACTTTACTCCAGCCAATTATTATTTATTTAGTGCTAAAGAGGTACCCTGTCAACACAAAGGTACATGGTTCAAATCCACCAGTTGCTTCAAGGCAGTAAGAGGGGCCATATCCTCACGTGTGGTTTACTGCCTCTGAAAACCCACTGGAGAGTCAGCTATGTGTCTTTTCCAACTTGGTGGTACAGAATAACTACAACAATAAAAAAAATTAAAAAAAAAACACCAAAAAAATCCCCCAAACCCCCAATTTTCTTAAAGTTTGTTTCCTCTTTGAAAACTATCTCTGCTGACAATCTTCTTTACTAGTCATTTGGAAACACATATTTTCATTTTTTTTTAAATGCAGAAACTACCATAAACAAATATAGTTTTTCTAGCTAATTTTTTTCAGTCATGTTGTGTTATGGTGGCGTTGTGTACCATCAACAGAAATTTTAAATCTTAAAATATTCATTGTGTGTTTACATGTAGCAAACTAAGAAATTATTTGTACATTTGATTTTTATGTCATATTCCATAAAACAGCATATTTATAAATTAGAAATTTTTAATTTAAAAAAAACCACCAAACCACAAACAAAATTTTCATACTGTCGAGTCAGAATCAACTCACAGCTATTTCTCCAGTGGATTTTTGGAGGCTGTAAATCACACTTAAGGCAATTGCTCATTTTCTGTGGTGGAGCCACTAGTGGGATTGAACCTCCAGAGACATGTTCCCTTTGGGATTAGCAATGCAAATCCCTAAGTAATACAACAACCAACTTCCTTTGTAATAGATACGTTCACTATCATAATCTTGTCGCATATTTTGTATTTTTCCAAGAAATGAGAAAGTCTGTTTATACAGAGTAGGTGCTTAATGGACTTAAAAAAAACCCCAATATTGTCAAAGTGTTCAAATCAGAATTCATGATGCCCTGTGAGTTTGAATTCAAATTAAGCCTTAGCATGAAAAGAATTTAAAAATAAAGTGCATAGTCAAATAACGGTTTGAAGGTAAAAAGTACAGAATTTGAAGAACATGTTGATAGAATTAATATAAAGTAGTATTAAAACCAGTAGTTAGGAATAAAAGATTTTAGCCCTACTTAGACATTTTCATAAATAATTAACAAGTATTAAAAATTAAATAATCTGATTTTTGCAATAATTTTATAGGTATCTCAATAAATATAGTAGTATATCAGTTACTATTACCACAACATATTGTTGGAAGATAGGTATATATTATTTTCAATTACTTATTTGAGAATATAGAAAACAAGTTGAGAGTTTTACAAAATTATTGAATTAATTTTGAATGAAAAATTAAAGTATGATTAAAATATATAATTAATTAATAATTATTAAATTCATATCTATATATATTTATTTTTGTCTCAAACAAAATATCATTATAATACTGATATCAGATGCTCAACATCATCAATGACAGTTTTGTAACATAATCTCACTATACCGCATCAAAATGACCCAAGAATTGAAAAGAAAATTAGACAGAAACTAAATTTAATACACATTTAAACTGCTTTAAGATATTGAAGTTGAAAATGTTAAATTTTCATGACCAGACAAATCACAATGATTAATAGAACATACTTTTTCAAAAGAAAGAACGAAATTAAAATTCTGAGTTCTTTATTTCCCACACTAATAGAACCTTTTGAATATAAAACTCTGATATTTAAATACCACAAGGAGGGAACTGTGATTTTCTGAGGCTAAAATTGCTCTAAGAACAATTTCTCATAGGACATTTATCTCCTTAAATAACTCTTTAAAAGTGTACTATTAAGTCTGAGCAGAGTGAATTCCATATTTTCCAGTTTGATATCAAATAAAAATTGCTAAGGTGCTAAAATAGTTGAACTTGGATTTTCATTTTGATCAAATGTTCAAAGTTCTATTATAAATGCTCTTATTTGTAAGTCCTTTCAAGTTAGAAGAAATTTGACTAATTGAAGGAAGAAGAATGTGACAAGCTATCAGTTCAAATGAAAAATCATTTGAATAAATCCAGGTTTAGTTACTTTCTTGAACAAAAAATATTTGAGAGAAATTACTCAAGGGAAAAGAAAAGAATAAGGAAAAACATTAGACATAAAGAACAGTATTTTTATTTCTGGGATAAGTATAAAAATTGCTTATTTAAGATGTTAATAAATTGCAAGAGTATTTAGCAAATAGAAGTTGCTAGAAAAAAGTTTATTCAATGGCAGAATTAATTAATCAAGACTTTGCATATTCATAGCAACAGAAAGAGGTAAATCCAAATCTAGGAAGAGAGAGGAGACTATTACTGAAATATTTACAGTCTTAGGGGTTATGTGAGATAGGGCATGACTGCTCCGAGCCCAGTCTTGGGGAGATAATCTGATGTTAGGCCAGAAAATTATGAGGAAAATGTTTTCCCTTAATAAAGCATGCCCATATTCTATTTCTGTGAACACTTCTTACATTGCTTTCCAGTCAGAGCTTGTTTACACTGATTCCTGAGGTATGTGAAATCCTTCATCCTCCAGCCACTATCTGACCTCTTTTTTAAGGCAGCAGGACTCTAACCAACTTCCGTAGAGACAAGCTTGCATATTTCCCCATAATAAATGATGTCTGTTGACCGATAAACCACGGCAACATCTTGAAGCAACAGCTGTGCATCCAGTTAATTATCATAACCCCTCCTATGCAAAGCATTCCCCAGAACTCTTCACCTTTCCTTATGAATAACCATGAAATCCCTTCACACCTAAATCTTTGTAAGTCAAATATAGCCTTCTGTATAGTGATTAGCATTATTTTAATTTTGCAAAGTAGTTTCCCTAATAAACCTCTATTTGTGTTTACAGAGGAAAACCTGTATTACTATTCTTACTTACCAATAAGAAGAGCCTATATTTAAGAAGTAGACTGGAAATGTTTGCTTGGTTATCTTATTAAAGAGGTAATCAGGCAACAAGTTAATCAGTAACTGGGAAATTTCAGGATCATGAAAACACTGAAAAATTAAATACATGAAATTTTATCTTATTGGGTACAAAGAACTCAGATAAAATGTGGAATAAAGTTTCAGCACAGCAGACCATAAAGCTGAGTTGTAAGCATCTAGAAAAATTTGAAGGAAATGAACACTAAAGAAAAAGAAGAAAGGAAGGACCCACATAAAGATAGAAGTAAAACACTTCTGAGAAACAAAAATGAAGTAGGAGGCATAGCATTTCCTGACCTCAAAACCCACCACACAGTAGGAGCAACCAAAAAAGCATTATACTTATAACAAGCACATAGACCAATGGAACAGAACTGAGAACCCAGAAAATAGATCCAGCTATCTAGGGTCAAATGATATATGACAAGGAAATTCAACTTCTCAATAGGGAAATGAGAATCTCTCAACAAATGTTGCTGGCAAAACAAAACTTCCTTCCACAGAAGCTGAAATAGGACCCACATCTCACACCACACACAAAAATCAACTCAAGGTGGATCAGAGATCTGGAAGTAAAGCCCCAAACCATAAAGTTCATCAGAGACAAACTGGAATTTGACTTAGAAGTACTAGCCCATGATATAAAGAGACTGCCAAATAGAGCCAGATATGTACAAAATGTAGTGGATAAAACTGATGAATGGGACTTTCTAAATATTACATCCACCTGAGCATCAAAAACTTGTTCCAGCAGAGTAAAAGAAAACTGAGTGACTGGGAACAAACATTTGGCAGTACCATCTCAGACAAGCGTCTCATAACCAAAGTCTCCAGAATACTCCTGGGCCTCTAGGAGAAAAAGACTGATAATCCAATTACAAAATGAGTAAAAGATATGGAATTTTCATAGAGAAAGATATTCCAATGGCAAGAGACATATGAAATGTTCAAAATCATTGGTAATAAGAGGGATGCAAATAAAAACCACAATGAGATACCATCTCACTATAATAGTTGTTGTTATTGTTATGTGCCCTCGAGTCCCCTGCGACTCATAGCGACCCTATGTACAACAGCCCTAAACTCCGCTCTGTCCTGTGCCAATCGCACTCTCTCTGACACTCCCATCCCAATTATCCCAGT
>NW_006400011.1:294249-310496 GCF_000299155.1 Elephantulus edwardii
CAGAGTAATATATCATATGGTCATCCGACTCAAAATGCCCCATGCCAGTCCATCTCATCTCACCAATGCCTAGTATGTCAATATTTATGCATTCCATTTCTTCCTTAACAATATCTAATTTTCCTACATTCATGGTTCTCACATTCCATGTCCCAATCACCATTATAGTAGCAGTGGCAAAGTTTAACAGGTTAGCAAGTATAAAACATTGCAGAACATGTGATAAGATAGGAATTCTTTTACACTGTTGGAGGGATTGTACAATGGTACAGCCACTCTGGAAGGCAGTTTGGTGCTTCCTCAAAAAGATGAGCATAGAAATTCCTCATGACGCAGCTATTCCACTGCTTAGAAGCAGAGTGCTGAGGATATGCAGAGCGTGAAGAGGGGCAGAGTAATCATGGGGTTGAATAATTTGGGGTTGAGGGAAATGAGAAGGATCTAGTTTGAAAAAAACAATGTATTTGAATTTTGTAAGTAAACTAGTATTTAAAAAAAGACAGAATTAAACGGACGAAGGGAACACTTGTCTCTCTTTGACGGTTGGTTTCATTATTTAAGGAGAATTAGAAATTTAATTTTGAAAAGTTTAATAGGGAAATATGGTAATTCAGTTTTCTCAGCTCTAACAAACACACAGAACTCTACTTTGCATTATTTTGTGTATTGGTGCTTCTATGAAGAAGGCAAATTATATCAGTAGTCGAAAATACCTGTTAAAGGATTTGTGGGTTTTATGGAGGGAAATGCAACCAAGTCAATAATTTTATGCTGTTTTTTACAATTTGGGAAATGTATGCTTTATATTAATTTTTCTTTAGGCTGAGTTCTAGAATGGTCATGCCTCCCTAAGCAGAATAAACAGAATTCTACTCACACTGGAGAATGCTGAAATAATTTATTTCTTAAAACATAACTTGGGTAATGTTATTTACCATCGGTTCAGAATCAACCCATAGCTGGCCTTCTGGCGGGTTTTCAGAGGCAGTTAATCACCTAGGAGAAGCTTATCCAACCTTCTCCTGCTGAGCAGCTGGTGGCCTAAAATATCTGTCTGTGGGATTTCAGCACAGCTTCTTGTCACTATGCTATCAGAGCTTCCTAATTTTGGTAATAAGACGAAGAACAACTTTATTATATACGTTGAAGAAATGTGTTTGCTTTCTCAGCATATATAAACAATATTTTCTTTTTAGGACAAATTATGTCATAATCATTTTTTAAAAAATTTATTAATCTTTATGGTGTTATGTTCTTGTCAGAAGATTTATTTTAAGGCATTGCGGATATTGAAAAGATCCTTAAAACTATAATTGCTTAGGTAATAACTCACTTCACCAAAATTATACTGAACAAAAGCAGAAATGAGACATAAAAAGAGTACAAAAGTCAGTCCAGACAGGTCCTAGACTCTGTGTTCAATTAAATATTTACATTACCTCTACAATTTCTTGTTCCTTAGCTCCACAATTCTAAATGAAATGCTTATATTTCCAGATCTCAATATTTAAGTTGCAAATATATTTGCATAATTATCTACTCTGGTAATTATTCTATATATGATAATATAAGCAAAATGGTTTTTCTTTGTAATAATTGACAAAGAAGAGTAAAGAGAGAATGCACAATTTTATACCAGCCAATAGTGTTTTTTGTTATGTAAAATGCTACAATTTAAATGAATTTTACAAATATTTACATTTTACAGTTGTTTCCCTTGATGGAAAGGAGCAGGAGCCTTTTGTTTTCATTATTTGCTTTACGAAAGTTTTTTATTGTTGCATAAACACCCACAAGTGTATAAGTAAGTTTGCATTCACACATGACTTTGATTTGATTAAGACCATTGGCCAAATTTGTGTATGTTGTTGTTGTTGTTGTTAAGTGCCATCGAGTCACAGGTGACTCATAGCGACGCTTGGGTGCCTCTCTCCAGGTTCATAGGGTTTCCGGAGGCAAGCTATTATGGAAGTGTTGTTTTTTTTCTGGCTAATGAAACAAAGCAGATTATCCTTGTTGTCGTCATCATTGCTATTTAACTTTGTGTGGGAACCAACCCACAGCTGACCCTCCAGTGGGTTTTAAAGATAAAGTAAATAGCATAGGAGATTGTCCGTCCTTCTCCTGTGGTGAAACTGATGAATTAGAACCAAATGCCTTCAGGATTGCAGTGCAATTTTTTATCAGTAAACCACCGAGGCTCCCAGATTACTCTTAACTCAATGTATGTCATAGAGAAGACTATCTTATTAGTTATGATAAGGACGGATAGGGGAGGCTTTTTAATGTTCCATCCTCTTGTTTTTATCACAGTTTAAAATCTAGTCTTAAGCATTTTTTTTTTAATACTGGGGAGGATGGTCCATCCATTGCTTCCTAATTGGTTTAAACAAGAGGCTCCCAGCCCACAAATGACTTCTCAGCATTCTTCTTCAGTACTTTTCTGTTGGAGATGAGTGCTGAACATCCTTGGACTGTCAAAAGACAACTGTGTCTTTGAGAATGTGCAGCCAGAGTGCTCTGGGGAAGCAAAGAGGATAAAGCTCCACCTCACATACTTCAGACGTGCTCCTACAAGGGGCTATTACTTGGATCAGTACATGAAGCTATGAAAGGTGGAGCATTGGCAGAGGAAGACCCTCAACCAGAAGGGTTGACACAGTGACTCTTGCAATGGGCTCAAGTGATAATGCATGATAGGGCAGGGTTCATGTCTGTTGTTTAGAGTCTCTGTGGGTTGCGTTCAACTTGACAGTACCTAACATCAACCTAATAGGCAGGGAAAATGAGAGGTTATATTTCTTATACTGATAAAATCCCAGTCTTCCTAAAAGTTAAAAGTTGACTCAACTCAGTATTTATTGAAGTTGTATATGCCTTTCCCCTATCCTTACCTCCACTCCTACACTTCAAATTGAATTACCGTCCATTTATTTTCTCTTTAGTTTTTGCTTCATGTTCTAAGTGTATTTATTACAAATGCTGTTATGGAAAACATCCCACAATAGTTGCAAAAATTAAGAACGGTAGGTTTATGTGGCACACAGTATCAAAAGAAAATGCAGAATAGGAGAGGCTATAGGTTTGGTTATTCTACTTGAGAGGCTTGATGACTACATTTTAGTGTATGGGCAATCTCCTTCTGTAGAATTTACAGCCTCAGAAACCCAGTGAAAGATCAGTTATGAATTGGGTCACACAAGATGGCAATGAGTGATTGAGTACATGATATAGAAAGTTAGATATTGCAAGTATGTCCTATTAAGTTGACTAAGACTTGTAGAGATTCTCTGAAAAGATCAGACACTTGCCCTATTCCATCCTCAAGACATCTGGTTTAATATTTCCATGATTTATGCTAAAACCAGCCACTCATATTAGTTTGTTATAAATCTTCTCTGATACAAGGTGACAAAAGGCCTCATTGATGAATAAAATATTTGTACTGTTGGGAATGGTGGGAAAATATGTAAATTTCAAAAAGATTTTTTGTGTGTATTTTTAATGGTGGTGGTGGTATGTGTTTAAGTTAATCAAACAGGTATTGAAGAGTAAGAAGAGAATATTTGATTGCAGAGGATTGTTGGCTGAGGAGACAAGGTGGGATTATGTTAATAAAGAAAGCTTTGGTCTTAAATGTTGATTTTAAAAGAAATCATTTCCAATAATAAGACTATACATAAGTTATAAAAAAACATTCTTAGGGAAATGAGTACAGGAAGTTCAAGGAGACAAAACATGGAAAATTTTTTTCCTAAGATGTCATCAGAACTTATGTCCAGGCTCAATATGCAGGAAAACGCCAGTTGCCTCCAGATATATGTAGTCTATACATTTGCTACATAAAGATTTTTGACTTGTGGTGTTTGTGAAGAATAATGAATATCCCACAGTCTTCCAAAGCAACAAACAATTTTATCTTGGAGAAAATACAGTGTACTCCTTGAGGCCAGAATGGTGAAATTTCATCTCATATACTTTGGACACATTGGTAGAAGGGATCAGTCCTTGGGGAAGAAAATGCTGAGATAGGTAGGTGTTGCTTTCAGTTTGCCTGTAACTTGACAGCAACACCGTGATGGGGGTAAGCATGATGGAGATACACCGCTCTGGGAGAGGATAAGAGACTCAATCCAGCTCAATTTTATTGGGATAAGCAGTGCACTTATAAACAGGAAGACAGGATAGGGTGAGCTTACAGACCTGGGACATGTGGATCGGTTAGGAGAACCTCAGCCTGTGTGGACCACTCCCAGCTCAACAGATGTGGCAGCCGTCTTCCTAGGTGGCGAGCTTTCTCAAGCTGGTACAGCCAAACACAGGGGAGCTTTATCTACCCCGTATTAAAGGCTGTTGGGAGGCTTGCACTTACCTGGAGCTTAGGCGATCTGTCCTGGTCAGAGACATTTCCTTCCTCCCCAACATCCGGCAACATGTCCTCCCTTTTTCTTTTAAATGAGCCCAAAGAGGGGGAAGTCCCTGGTGTTTTTTGAGAGAAGGACGACCCAATGACATTAAGGGGTAGAAAGATTATTCAGTGCAGCTGCTTAAATATTCTGTCTTGTGAAGAGGTCTAGGGCTGCTCTTGTAATAACAACTGGGGAGATAACAAAAAGGTTAGAACTGCCATAACTTGATTTCCAGATTGGATTGGGAGATGATAGGATAGCAAGGAGTGTCGAATACATATAGGAAATGTGAGTGAGGAAACAAAAGCTTACAGGAAATGAGTGAGGAAACAAAAGCTTACAAACCTGATTAGCTTCTCCTGCTGTGGCACTATTGATGGTCAAAGTGCTGATAAGCAGTGTTATAAACACAGGGCCACTGGGTTTACCACTCCCAGTGTTAAGGTCAAGAGCATGTTGGTTGAGAGCCTTCAGCATGCCCCAGGTCACAGGTGTCTGTGGTGTCTGGGGCTTTGATTTTCTTTTCCTCTGTCTCATCTTCTTGTTGTGGACGCTCAATCAACACATCTTCTCAGTAGGCGAGTTGGAATCAGACATGATGAGCAGGAACCCACACAGGATGCAGTTTGTTCTGTGGGAAAATGCAAGTAAAACCTTTCCATCCCAACGGTTAGTAAAGGATCCCCTTTCCTTACTTGGTCTAATGGGTCCTTCCATATAACCCATATTAGTGGCTCACTAGGTGGTCTATCCGATTACCAGTAAACACACAAAGGAGATTTTTAAAAAACAGCCCTCATCATATTAAGGCTTAATGAATTAAGCTATGATTTAGCCCACAGAGAATAAGCTCCATCATCTCCAAAGTTCTTCTAACTCTCCCAGCATATAGATATCACTGTGAAGGATGTTCAGGTGTGGGATATATGCCAACAAGAAACGTGTGTCTCAGAGCTAGCATCACACTGATCACACAATACGTTGTGTAAAGGATGCTCAGGTGTTTGGCACACACCAATAGAGCACACACACACCCCTCAGAGTTCCACCCAGTGTCTCACTGATCACACAAAACCTCAGTCCAAGAATTCCCCATTTCTTCTGCTTTCTATGGTGTAATCATCTAAATTCTCAAGGGCTGTTTTTAGACCCCATGCTATGACACTTTATCTTTTGTTAGCAGGGAGTGGGGTTTAAACAGCTAATGGTTAATTTCTTCTAATGGGGCCACAGTCTTTGTCCAAACCAGTTCTGATTGATCACCTTTGTCAACACGCCCTTTGTCATTCCCTGTCATTTCCCCTGAGAAAGATTTCACAGTGGTTCATTAGGAGAGGGGGTGCTATTATCAAGGTCCAGCCTCAATATATCAAAACAGTTCCATGAGAGAAGGGGCTAGGATTGAATGAAGATGCAGAGAGGCTATGCTGATAGCAAGTAGCAAACTTTAATATTCTGGAAAGGGTTTATATAGGTCTTAGAAACATGCCTGCAGGGGTAATCACATTATCTCTTCTCTGCCGGAGTTGTAAACTGTCAGGTTTAACATTAACTCTCACAGACCTAAACACAAAACAAAGATGTCTTCCCAGAAGGTCTCATTGTGAGCTAAGAGGAACAAAGAATCTTTTGAAGACAAAGAGCATCATATTCCTGCTATGGTCACTCCCAATTCATTAGCATTCTGCTTTCTGGAGTTGCTTACAGCCAAGTAAATGTTTTAGTTAAGGTGGAACTGATTCTCCTGGTTTTGCAATGGAGTGCTGATCTTGCATTGCAAGTTAGGCAGGCCCTCAACAGTGCCACATCCTCTTAGCTACTTCCTGCTGGCAAAGGGTATTGTAGGTCCAAGGGTGAAAGCCTTCTCTCACTACTCTAAAGGGCTCCAAGTCTGTACATTAAAGATGTGAGCAGCAGTAATCAAAGGGATGATATCAACAACTGTTGTCCAAAAGGAAAACCTTGAGATACTTTAAGTTTGACCTTCCCACCTTCCAAAAAAGACATTAAACACTTTATTTAAGGATCTTTCAAATTGCTTGCTGAATTTTTTAAATTGCTTTCTGAATTAACCTTTCTAAGACAAGAGTAAGATAAGATGCCTGATAAGATGTCAGGTTCTCTGCTCCCTGACAGGGGCAAACACGTAAAAAAGAGAGAAGAAGAAAAAACAGGAAAAAAATTTACCTTGCTTTTCGGCCAAGCAAGGAGTGCTTACCCAAAGACCTATACCAGGTCTCTTCCCTTCCACCTGCATCAAGTTTTTAAGCCTACTACCCCTCAGGCCTCTGAAACTAAGCCATGGCATGTCAGACCCCCAAAGCTCAGGTTTTCCTTGACGGGAGTGATCACAGAAAGGGGTGCTCACCTGATACCTGAGGGGAGTGAGCACAGAAGATACTCACCTGATACTTAATCAGGTTCTATATGTCGCTGTCAGTTTGCTGGCAACTTGACAGTGACATAATGATGAGGTTAAGCACAACTAGATACACCACTCCGGGAGAGGATCAGAGATTCAATCCAACTCAATTTTATTGGGATAAGCAGTGCACTTATATACACAGGAAGGCAGGATACGGTGGACTTAGAGACATGGAACATGTGGATTGGTCAGGAGAATCTCAGGCTCTTGCAGACCACTCCCAACTCAACAGATGGGGTAGCGTCTTCCCAGGTGGAGAGCTTTCTCAAACCAGTACAGCCAAACACAGGGGAGCTTTCTTTACTTAATATTAAAGGCCATTGAGAGGCTTGCATTTATCTGGAGCTTAGGTGATCTGTCCTGGCCAGAGACCCTTCCTTCCTCCTCAATATCCCACAACAGGTAGGTGGACAGTGAGAGAAAAAGAAGACCTTTAATAAGACGGACTGTCACACAGTAACTGTCACAATGAGTTCAAGTGCTTTGAAGATTATGATGCTGGTACAGTTAGGGTAAGATTCTGTTGTTCACAGGGTCGTTATAAGTGGTAATCTACTGATCAGCCACAATAACAAAGATACCTAACTTGTTGCTTGAGAGAACCCAGTGGCAGCTGCCTGACAGCAGTGAGAATCACAGCTAAGAGTAAAAAAAAAAAAAATAGGCTTATGTGACTTATAGGGAAGTATAGGGTCCTAGAGGTAAGGAATTGTTCTGCCAATCCAGGGGCAGGTGGTTTGAATCCACCAGCTGCTCTGCAGTATAAAGAAGGACAGTCTCCTCTTATGCATTTTACAGCGTCTGACATGCCATTCCACTGGAGGATAAGCTATGAGTTGATTCCTACTCAAGGGCACACAATAACAACATGTGACTTTTATTCTCTGTTGCTACCATTCGGCTGCCATTGTAGCAGAATGAATCACAGGGAATCGAAATAAATCAGCATGTCTGTATTCATGTAAGTTTCGTTTTAAAACTTGCAGAGAGGACAAGGTTTTGTCTCTAAGCTTAGTCGGCTAACTCTTGTTGGAGGCAATAAAATTATGCATTTTATTATTAGTATCAATGTTCATTAAATACGTGAAGCCCAAAGTTACCTCAAAAAATGATTGCTTTAGGAAGGTGTACTGATTTGTATAGAATGTCACTGGTAATCCTTCAAGCCCCAGCGTATTATTAAACTATATGTGACTGAAAATTGACCCAGAAAATGATTATTAAGTTTCACGAATCAAGACCTAGCCTGAAAAAGGGAGTTTATTTAGAAAAGAAATAAACCTACTCTATTTACTAGTAAGAAAGTACTGTTGGAACAGTATTTCTCCCTTACATCCATGTGCTAAGATTGCTCTCTCGTTAAATGGCCTGAGTGTCATCTGATTTCATTTATTTCACATATTGTTCTCACACTTACCTATTGCTGAGTTGTAATTGAGTCATAGCTGACCCCCTAGTGGGTGATCGGGGGTTGTAAATCTCACAGGAAAAGATTGCTAATCTTTCTCCTGTGGAACAGTGAGTGCTTTCAATTGGCTGCCTCTGGGTTAGAAGCACAACCTCTTACCCTCTAAGCCACCAGAGTGCCATATGAGTGTGTGTGTGTGTGTGTGTGTGTGTGTGTGTGTGTGTGTGTAAGTTTGATAGAGGACATTTCTAAATATTTACTTATATGTACAACAAATATATACAAGACTGTGGTAGAACCTATAGGGGACACCAATATGAAAACTTCTTAGCTATAACCAAACTCCTAAAGGGACTGAGTTGCAGGATCTAGGGATGAGAGCTTCCAGGAGTATCAAGGTCAGTTGGCATTCAAAGTCCACAAAGACTGTAGTTTATATTTTGGTGAGTAGTAGTAGAGTTCTTAAAAGTTTATAAGAGACCATCTAAGAGACAGCTATTTGTGTCTCCTCAACCAAACCAGAGAAGAGTGAAGAAAATGATTAATTCAAAGCTTAAAGGACCATGAGCGTTGAGGACTCTCCTTCATAGTGTTGCTATGAGTCGCCTGCGACTCGACAGCACTTAAAAACAACAACAACAACAACAACATCAATGGATCATGAGAATCTAAACTTCCATGACTTTGAGACCAAAAGGCCTCCTGTTAACAACCACAGTGAAAGGGCTCAAAAAAAGAGATGCTGGTTCGAAAGGAAGAAAAATGTGGAACAAAACTGAAAATAATCATGATAAAATTCCAGAATTTCTGTCTTTACAGAAACTGACAGAATCTTTAATTCTTTAAGCCGTCTCATGGCTTAACTTAGAGCCAAACCATCATAGATCTATAAATAAAGAACCTTGTTGCCATTATGCACCATCGAGTGACTTGTCATAGCAACCCTATGTACAAGTTCTGAAGCCTGCCCTGTCCTGAGTCATTCTCACTGACTCTGACACCCCTACCCCATTGCTCCAGTCACTATATCAATCCATCTCATCTGAAGTCTTCCTTTCTTGTGCTGTCCCTCCAGCCTTCCAAGCATGATGCCCCTCTCCAAGGACGGGTCCCTGCTGGCCGTACGCCCAAAATATGTGAGACAGAGCTTAAACTCCTTACCTCCAAGGAGCAGCTTATATTATCAAGGAGATAATAACGCCTTAGAGATAGGCACTCCCTAGACCACCATGTGAGATGAGAGGACAGCATTTGCAATGAAATAAATCTCAGAAGGCAAGAAGAAATAGGAAGAATAGATGAGCGGAAATAGTATACACTGAAAGGAGTTTGGAAAAAGTTCAGTTGTGTTGTGAGGATTACAATCAAGTCTATAAATGTGTAACTTGGAATGAAAAAATCAATTCATTGTACAAACTTACACCCAAACACAGTAAATATTTCCACGTATATATTTTTCTTTGAATTGTATTTTCAGTCAGCCTAAAGATACTTTGGATACTATGGTACACTAAGTTAGGTGGCATAATCCGTCAAGGATTATGTCTTCCATCTTGAGATTCTAGCATCTTTGTCAAGGCTTGACACCTCACTGTAGAGCGAGTGACTTATTAGTTATGTTAAGAAGTTAGAATTAGGGTGAATGCAGCCTGAAGCCACACTCTGCTTGATGGTATGATAGAAGTCACCAACTCTCATTTTATAGGAGTTGTGATTAATAGCCACGAGACTCTATACAGAGAAATGATTCTGAGGTTAGGGTTAAGCTTGGGGTTGGGCTTAATCCTTTAAACTGCAGACACTGAATCAAGCCCGATGTAGCTTCTCTGAGAGCTGGTAGACCAAAGCCTCAATTTCTATGTTCCTGGCCCTTCATTCACCAGCCTCTGCAACCACGTGCATCAGCCTATGCTTTCTCCCATCAAGTGAGCCATTTTTTGTGGGTTTTTGAGTATGAGCGATATATTGCAGTGAGTTACAGAACTCTAAGGCATAGACAAGGAATGAGGGATAGTTGATCTTAAGAGATAATGGGTGCAATTTGAAAATTTGGACAATTGGGACATTCATAATCTCAGCCTTATAGGAACCATTTCTGTACAAATCTACTTAAAAGGAATTTTTCATGTAGGTACCTAATATTTTGTCTTTATTCTGATATTCTAATACACCCACTAAATGATTTTCTATAGAAAATTTTGCATGTATGAATTAACTGATAATTCCATAGTTAAAGACAAATATGCAATAATGTTATAACGACATTAATTATTAATTTATGTCAAAACAATGTGTGGTTCCTTATAATTACTCTATTTTAACTTAAAGTAAGTTCTAAATTTAATTTTATCTTCTATTCATCACCATTTTAGTCTATAGTTAATGAAATTCAAATAAGGAACTGCCTGTATGTTTGAATGGCACTCCAAAAATCAACACACAATGTACTATGCACAGTCACCATTATGTTTGATCTTCTATGCTGACAGCTGGAACAATCTGTTTTTGTCTCTCTAAGTAAGCATATGTGATTAAACCACACATGGGATAAATTTTCATGACACTGTGTGGGGTTTTAGCCTTGTATCTGTTATTAAAGTTATTAAAAGTTGAATGGCTAAAACCTTTGGTTACGCTTTGACATTTTATTCCACAAGAAACACATAAAAGAAACAACACACTGTTACCATTTTCTTTTTCAATTAAGTAGTTTGTATGTGGGCTACATTTCAGTCTTGAAGATGACAGTTTCTATTCTTACAGGTACTAGCAATTGATTCATTATATGCAGACACACACACTCACATCCTGCGGATTCAAAATCATACGCTTTCAAAAATAAAACTTCTTTTATGTAAATGTCCAATTTACAGATAACCATTCAAGAATTCCTAACAACTTCAATTCTTCCACTTGAATCAGAAGCACTTAACATTTAAATGCAAAGTAAGCTCTTTGTATACTTGGTTTTAAAAATATCCATGTAGATGGAATTTTAAATATGTAATAGTATTAAACAATAAAACCACTTTCCTCATTTTAATGTTAATAGTAATTGGACATATTACATTCTCTTCAGAGTCTAGATTACATCCTTAGAATGCATGACTTACTTCAGTTTTATAGAGTACCAGTTATTTAATTAACCTATGTTTTATCATATTACTTAGAATCTGACAGAGTTGCTTTCAAATCTCTTTGCATATGACCTTAACAATTCAATGCTCTTTACTCTGTTCATCAATAAAAAAGCACCTCAGTGGCTAGTTTCAAGAATCAAAGGGAAAAAATGTACAAAAAACAGTTTCTTATAAATCTCATACAGTGACACCAGTCAAAGCACAGTGGTTCATCTATATTTTTATTTATTATTTCCATTGTATGCTACTTGAAACACAGGTAAACCCAACCAGTTGCTGTCAAGTCAAATCTGTGCTCTTCAGAGTTGGCTTTGCTCATGGAGTGTCAATGGCTGTAACCGTCAGAAAACAATGTTGGCAAACCTTTCCTCCAACACAATGATGGATGGATTCCTATTAAGAATCATTCAGTCAGTCACTAGCACTTAACTGTTTGTTCCACTCACAAACTATTGAGATAAACTCAATCTGAAATAGCTTCACAAAGCACAAAACAAAAATAAAATATTGTGGTCCAATTGGTTTGAATTATATAATGAGACGATGAGGAATTGTGCTCCATAAGGTTTTATTGACTGTGATCTTTATTCCTCCCTCAGTTCTCTCTCTTTTACCCTGTTATTGTAATTTGAATGAAACTTTACAGAGCAAATTGATTTTCCATTGTACAGCTCATATGCATTTTGTTTCTTCAATGTAATAGTTCTCTTCCCACTTTCTGTTTGCATTTCCTTTTCTATTCATACCCATTAGCTACTCCTTCTTCCCTTCTGAACTTCATGCCTAGATAAATGATAATTTCATTTTTTAATCTCTTATGGCTAATTTTTCTAAGAACTAAGTTCCTCTCTGGTATAACCTACTCACTGCCAGTGAGTTCATTGCACTAAAGTGGAATTGCATTGAACCACTCCACAGACTACAGCAAAATTGCCCCTCCAAGTTTCCAAGATTGTAAATCTTAACTGCCTTGTCTTTCTCCCAAGAGCCCCTGATAAATTTACACTATCATCCTTTCAGTTAGAAGCCCAGTGCTTAATCCACTCTATCACCAAGCATCTTATAGACCTGTCAGTGGTTTAATTCAAATTTGCGACACAGAGTGAAGTTCAGTTAGAGGTTGAAATGGTGACTAAAGGAACTCTGGTGACTTAGTGGTAAGAAGTTGCACTGTCAACGTCTTGAAAGGACGCAGTTTGAATTCATCAGCTGCTCTGCTGGACAAAGATGGGCAACCTCCTCTGGTGTGATATCTGGCTTTGGAGACCTAGCTACGAGTCAATTCAACTTGATAGTACATAACAACGACACAGGAGCTCTGGTGGCTTTGTGATAAGAGATTGCACTACCAACAACAGGCAGGTGGCTTAAATTCAAGAATGAACAATCTCTTACTATGTGATTTACTGCTTCTGAAAACATGCTGGAGGGATCTGACTCAATGGCAGCTAACATAAAGACCACAGACTTGGATGCCCGGACAGTGTTTATCAAACCCCTGACCATATTTGTTTGAGTTATTAAAATAATTTTTGAGTTTTAGAGCACATTTAGCTTCCTTTCTATCCAGAACCTCCTGTTTTGATCCCTTGCAGAGCAGCCTGAGTGATACATGGGCACAATTACTCACCGAAGTAGTATGTAAGAACCTTGTGAATTATGCAATTGACCTTGATGTTCCCCAAGATCATAACCCCTAGTATCTTGTTTCTTCAAGGTGTTCAGTTATAACTAAGGTGTTTTTATAATCTCGTTCCTTGCCTGCTCTATTATATACATGAAAATATATATTATTTATATTTCTAAATATATAGTTATTTTAAATAGGTGTCATTGAGCACACTATCGCTCAAAGCAACTTTATGAAAAACAGTTCAGAATCTTGCCCCATCCTTTATTATCCTCATTATCTTTGATATAATTGAGCCCATTGTCACAGTCATTGTTGAGGGTCTTCTCCTATTTCTCTGAACCCTCACCTTCCCCAGAATGATGTCCTTTTCTGAGAACTGACCCTTCTTGAAAACAAACAAAAGGTACTTGAGATACAGTTTTATCATCTTTGCCTTTAAGGAGCACCATAATTACCCTTCCTTGAAGAGAGATTTGGTTTATGTTTTGACAGTCTGAGATATTCAGTACACTTCTCAAACACAGTTCAAAGTCATTGATTCTTCTTCTGTCTTCCTTATTAATTATCCACTCTCAAATGCATGTTGTTGCTGTTGTTGTTATTGATTGCCTTTGAGTTGAGCACAGCTCATCATGACTCTATGAACAAAATACCTGAAGCCTTTCTATAACTATTGTCATTTATCAAAGTTCATAGTTACAGAGGCAAGTTTTTTAGAAAGTGGATGCCACTCCTACTTCCAAATTTGTCTTAAGCTGGGAGCTCCACCAAACACTGTCCACCATGGGTGCCAGTTATGGCATTTGATACCCCAGTGGCCCATGGTCCTGCATCACATTAGAAGTGATTAAAAAGACCATGGTTTGAATCAGGTGCACCTCACTCTTTCGACTAAAATTTCAATGATTTGGATAAAGTGTACCTTGGTTGTTAGAATGAAACAGTTTCCACTTTTTGAAAATATATATAATTTTATGTAGTTTTTAAGTTTCATATACTAGTACACATGGAGTAATATGAGTTGCTGTAAATAATATGGTTCTAGATATAGCCCTTCTCACCTGTCTATTCCTGTTGATCTTGGCTGTCTAACTAACTCATTTATTAATGTTTTGTTACTGATTATTGAATATTTAACAGTACTGAATTTATAATTTCTTTGCTAAGATAAATAGCATATGAGTTACAAAGAGGGTGAAGTCCACAGTGTTCCAAATGTTTGATATGCTGGAGCACTTCATGACTTCTGTTATCAATTGTTCATCCTTTGTTCAGTCTCCCCAATTCTCTGTGTTCTTGGGTTCAGTGGTTCACTGGAAAGTCTCACAGAAACTCAAGCCTGTCACTGAAATGACTCACATGACTGTGGGGAGACAAGCCAGTGCTGCAGAGACTGGTAAACTACGGGCCTCACCATATCCTGTGGGCTAGCAGGTGTGGCACAGCAGAAAGCAGAGAGCATCCCCAGAAAGAGCCAGGAGCCCTGAACTCCCAAAAGCCTATATAGATCTCAAGTAGGGTGGGTATGCATCCCACCTTAGCCCTATTTCCTTAATACAGTAAATCCTTGATCACAAAATAAAAAGCTAATCAATAGCTAAGGAATTTGAACAATATGCCTTTGGATCAAAAGTACATATCTTTGTTTTCTGTTACTCTTACTCACCACTCCATGTCTTTCTTTGCTTTAATGATATTCTACTGATTCCCCTCTTTGTGTCTATTTCATTTCCCTTCACTCAAGTTAACACAGAGATTTCCTTTTTTATTGTCCTTTGCTACTGAGTCAAAACCAGTCCAGAGCTGTTCCTTGAGCAAATTTTCAGAGACAGTTAATTGCACAGCAGGAGACTGACTGAAGTTAGTGCTGGCTTGTTGTTTGTTTATTTCCTACCCTCCCGTTTCATCCCTAGCAACTATCAGAGTATGTATCTTTCTCTGTGTAAACCTTTCTTAGATTTTGTAATAGTGGGTGTAATATTCGTTAGTCATCTATGCTGTGAATCACTTTTTTTATCCTGTATTGATTTTTTTAACATTTCATAATATTCTCTTGTGATATGTATGTAATTTGTTATTCTAAGCATCCACTGATGGACACTCAGATTGTTTCTATTTCTTTGCTATAGTGAATGATGTGGCAGTGACTATAGGTATATGTACATCTTTTGTTAATATTTGCATCATTCATATGCATTTTGTTTCATGCATGTACATTGTATTTTATACAGTTTACTATTTACATTGTATTATAAGGTTCCCCCTTAGAATCACCTTACTAATAACTACTTTTATGAAAGTATATAAACCAGTTACTTCGTACCTCATGCCATGATATCCCCCTTTTAGATAGTTAATTTCTAAATTTTTCATCCATAGAAAACCAGTAATTTGTCTAAGGGGACAACAATGTCCCTTCTCTTGAAGGATTATTTATTTAACTTGGTAATTTTGACCATATCCATCTACAAGCAAAATCCAGACCCCAGAGCAAGTCGTTAGGTTGCAGCAATCTACTTTAGCTCACAGCATGGATCGTCTTTTCTTCATCTGGTTAGCTTCTGGTCAACATATCCCCAAGGCGTCTATGGAGAGGTTCAAGTAAGCATCAGCTGTAAGCTCAGGAGCCCACATTTCTTCCAGAGTTTCATACTAGTCAGTTTCCTCATTCAACCCTAGCCCTGACAAGTGCCGAGTCCCTGTTTCTCCAGCTAACAGCTGTGCATGCTATGTAGACAGGTGTAAGTATATCTTTATGTGGCAACCAGAAAATCTATCAAGAGTGGAAGCTGAGACAATCATAAGTTGAAATGATTCAATTTTTTTTCATGGCTAAGGGAAGATATCAAGAATGTCATTCAGAAAAAAAAAAGAATGTCATTCAGGAAAAAATGCACAATGTCATTGTGAAGATAAAGGAGGAAGAAAAGACCAAGATGGGTGTCAGAAAAGACTGAATGTTATATTTGAGTGCTGAGAAGCCAAACAACGCAAGAAATAAATAAATAAATAAGGAGCTGAACAAAAGATTTCAAAGGGCAATTCAGGAAGACAAAGTAAAGAATTGAAATGCAATGTGCAAAGAGGTAGAGTAAAAAAATCAAAAGGGCTGAACATTCTGGACATTTCTTAAACTGAAGGAACTGAAGAACAAATTCAAGCCTCAAGTTGCAATGCTAAAGGATGCTTTGGGAAGAATATTAAATGATTCAAGAAGTATTAGAAGAAGATG
>NW_006400011.1:310806-316868 GCF_000299155.1 Elephantulus edwardii
ATTTCTACCAACTTTTGCAGTCAGAGATCGATCGAACATGCAACCAAGATGCATTAATAGTGACGGATGACTGGAATGTAAAAGCTGGGAACAGAGAAGAAGGATCAGTAGTTGGAAAGCGTGGACTCGGTGACAGAAATGAAGCTTTTCATACCTAGATCTAATTTATATCTCTGGTGCTCTGGTGGCATAGTATATTGTGCTGCTAACAAAAGGCCGAACCTTTCTAGTGGTTCAAATCCACCAGCATCTCCATGGGAGAAAGATGGGCAGTTTCCTCCTATTAATAGTTATAGTCCTAGAAATTCAAAAGACAGTCACTATGATTTGAACTCCACTTGATGGTATTGAGTTTGGCTTTTTCAGCAGCTTAAATCTCAAGAAGTCTTGTGATTTCAGGTGGCTAGTGGATGAAATTGTTAGCAGTTAGACCAGAAGTGAGGGGATGTCAGGAACGCCTCAATCAGTCACCGTAAGATTAATCAATGATCACTCTCCCATTCTTCCCCTCCTCTTCTCTTTATAAGCTTTATCATAACTAGTTTATGTAGAGACATTTTTTCTCCTGGAATCACTATGATTTTCTTATATGCATACAGTATAATTTCTCAAAATAAATCTTAAGCTTTCAAAAGAAAAAAACACAAAGATTCTCATCACTGAGCTGATTGGCAGCATCATGATAGCTTGTGAAGAGATTGGGATTATTAACATCTTTAGTTTACTTGACTCCACAATCAACACTCTTGGTACTTGCAGCTAAGAAATCAAAAGATGAATTTCATTGGGAAAGTCTGCTGTCAGTTCTTTCCAGAGAAATGAAGAGCAGCAATGTCAGTCTGGAGAGTAAGATGCACTTGATCCAGTCCTTAGTCTTCACAATTACTTGCTATGCATCAGAGAGCTAGACAATGACTGGGGATAACAGAAGGAAAATTGATGCCTTTGAGGTGTGGCGTTGGAGAAGAGTATTGAGTACACCATGGACTGCTAGGAGAACAAACAGGTTCGTTTTCTAGAGGATGTAATAAGGCTGCTCTCTGGAGGCAAGGAATCTGAGGCTTCATCTCACATACTTTGACCATTTTGCAAAGAGAGACCAATCCTGGAAAGGGACATCATACTTGGAGGGTGGAGGGACAGCACAAGAGAGGAAAACCTTCGATGAGATGGATTGGTTCAATGACCAGGGCAATGGGGGTAGTTGTGTCAGAGACAATAAAGTTAGCACAGGATTCATGCAGATCAGGATTCAGAGCTGTTGGACTTACGGTATCTGAATTATAAGAAGCGACTCGATGACACATATCACAACGACCACAACCACCACACAATATTGCTCATTTATTTTCTTGAGTAACAAAGTACTCAAAACCATTGTTTCAAATGTATTATGTATGACCTTGAACATCTGTATATTTTTCTTTTTCTAGTTGTATAAATTGAGAGTGTGAGTAAATACAATACTCATTATTTTATCTTAGCTGTATAGGACGTTCAATCATACATCATACATTTTAAGCAAAGTCATTGCATGTCTTTTCCAAATTGAGTAAGTATAGTTTTAGATACATTTATTCATACTCAATTACCACATACATGAGCTTTGGTGCCCTAGTGGTAAGAAGCTGGACTGCAATCCCGAAGGCATATGGTCAAAAACACCAGCTGCTCTGCAGGAAAAAGATGGGTAATTTCTCCAAAGTGATTAAACTGCCTTCAGAAACTCACTGGAGGGTCAACTATCAGTCATTTCTGACTCGATGGTCCCTAACAACAACCACAACAACCCCATATATAATTTATTTTCTTCATATACGCTTCACTTGGACTTTGTTACTGTGCAGTTTCTACTCATGAATCTTGATTCTTATTTCTTCCTTCAGTGTATTATTTTTATGTTTATTTTTTTCCTATGGCTAGCAGCCAGGCACTAGTAAGGGTTTCAAAAAGTCTCAGGGGTCTATCTCATCCAGCCAGCAGAAACTTGGCCAGGTCAGCAAGTCTTGGATCATTTCTTTCATCCCCACATTCCAACTGATACACCCACATTCCAACTGATCCACTCATTCTCAACAATGTAATTTATTATTTTCTAATGTTTGATGTTTTCTAGTTTTGTGTATTTCTGATTTTGAAAATCAGAACACTTTGGAACTTCAACATGTAAAAGCCAGAGCCGTGATAAGTGAAAGTACGTCAGAGAAGGATAGCCCAAGGTGTATTTTCATAGTTTTTTCCAAGAAGCTATGGAAAAGCAGAAATACTGCACACTGCTAAAGATGGGACACCTGTGAGACCTGGAATCCAAGGCAGTCCCACAGAGCACAGGCCCTCACAGACTTCAGCATATGCATATTCATTTCTTTAGTTATTATCCTTTTTTTCTGTCTGGAACTTTCAATCTCTGCATCTCAGATACATGATAACTCTACAGTGCTGAGACAGTGCTGTGATTACAAAGCGTCCTGCCACCTTACTTGAATTCTCCAAATAGTATTTGCACATATCTATCCCAGTATTGTTTTTATTACCTTACAGAAGAAGGAACAAAACAAAAAAACTGAAAGAAAATCAAATAAGCAAATCTTTCAAAACTATGGCTGACGGCACTCACCCTACAAAGATACTATGGATTTAAGGTACACTTTTTCTTTTGTTCATTGTTAATTTGTTTTGATTAGGGATTTCTTATTTATTTATTATCATACTGTTTTCAGTAAAATTTGATGAAACAAAATTTATGTAAAACAGAAATACTTGTTTTATAAATCAAATACAGGATAATATCTAAAATTATGAAGAAGTTACCATTGTGTCTTAGATATCTTAATAGGCTATTTAAAGACAGAACAATATTTTTTTCTTTCATTATCTTCTCATCTTTCAAAATGTAGTATTTGAGATTTTCTTATGATACTAAAGTTAAAATTGTAAGCTCTAATAATTATGATTGTTCTTAAACAAAAGATAAGTTCCACTTTAGGAAGCTCTGGTGCCCACCAGTTCCTCCATCGAAGTAGGATGGGCAATCTCCTCCCATGTGATTAATTGCCTCTGAAAACCCACTGGAGTCATGAGCTGTGAGTCAGCTCCTACTCTATGGTAAACAATAGCAAAAATCCTAGTCCTGGGAACTTTATATGTGTTTTTAATTTACATGTCAATCTTTATGCTCAGTTAGTAGTTCTATTTTACTGATGCAAAGACTTAGAATCATTACTTAAGGGAAAAAAAGCTGAAACCGCATCAGAAGGACTCACAGTTGACTCTCTGGTGGGTTTTCAGGAACCTGTGAATTGCAAGGGAGAAGATTGCCTAGCTTTCTCCTAGAAACTGCTGGTGAATTTGAATCACTAAGTGTGTTGTCTTCAGTTTAACTGCTCAACCCCATGTAGACCGTTTAACTATTACTGTTTGTTCTGATGTGCCATCGAAGTTGCCTGTGATTCATAGCAACCCCATGCACAACAACTCTCAAGTCTGCCCTGACCTTAGCCAGTCTCGCTGACTCCAACACATCTAATCCCATTGCCCAGTTACCATGTCAATTCATCTTATCCAGAGTTTTCCTCTCTTTCAGTGTCCCTCCACCCTTCCAAGATTGATGTCCTCTCCAAGGACCTGTCTCTCCTGGCCATGTGCCCAAAATATGTGAGATAGAGCTTCAAAATCCTTGTCTCCTAAGAGAAACTTGATTTTACCCTCTCCAAGACATGTCATTTGTTTCTTTTGTGGTCCATGGTATGCTCAATATTTTTCTACAGCACCACAACTCAAAATCATTGATCCTTCTGTTACCCTTACTCATTGTCCAGCTCTCTGATGCCTAACAAGTATTTGTGAAGACAATGGTCTGGATCAGGCACACCTTAGTCTCTAGATGGACATCTTTGTTTGTCAGTACTCAGAAGAGTTTCCTGATTCTGAAAATCTCAGCAAGTTTTTCAGTACAATTTGTCTTTTGATTTCCTGGCTGCTGGTACCAATTGTGTTGATTATGTAACAATTAGTGTTTATCAAATACTTACTGAACTACAAGGAACGATGGTGGCTCGGTGAATGAAGCACTTCCCTGATGACTACGTTTTGTCATTTGAACCAACCACTCTATGGGGGGGGAAAGTCTTTGTAGAGAAAATCTTTAGGAAATTGTGCTCAGTCTTATAGGGTTTTCTAAGTCAGAATCCACTAGCTAACAATGGAGTTAGCACGGTTTATAATAGCGTGTTGTAGTAAATACTTAAGTTTTTGTAGTGAGTCTGTTCTCTTATGGCTACTAACTCTGGCTATTGTAACATGAAAGCAGAAAGAGACAACATGTAACTGAATAGGTATAGCCATTTTCAACTAAACTTTTAAATAAAACAGATAACTGACCAGTTTTACCCATTTTCCATTGTTTTACAAATTGCGGAGAATAGTTTTTAAATATAGGCTAAGTATTGGGCTACAAATCCTAATTTCAGCAATTCAAATCCAAATACCATGCAATGTGAGAAAGAAAGCAATCTGCTCCCATAAAGATTTTTGATAACTCTATGGGTCAATTTTACTCTACTGTATAGGTCTCAGTGGTAGAAGAAGGATGGGCTATCTCCTCTCATGCAATTAACTTCCTCTGAAAACTTCCCAGAAGGTCAGCTATGGGTTGGTTCCAACTCTGTGGTACAGAACAAAAGCAATAGATCTCTATGAGTGGGTGAATTAAATAGGACAAGAAAATCACATCCATATTTGAGACTATTGTTACTAAGAAAATAATGAATAAAGGATTTGTTTTGTAATACTTTATTGAGTAAAAGTTTTTTGGAAAGTAGTTATTAAAAATTTTTATGAAGCTATTCCCACTTGATTTAATTTTCAAAAAATGTTTTCTTTGGATATACATATCATTTTTTATTTCTTGATAAGGACTTGAGTTCAATATATAAAGATATTTCCTAGACAAGAACTCAATTTTAAGATGACAGCAGAGAATTATTATAAAACACTAAGGAAAGAATTAGGAACAGATAAAATAAAATATTAACTACATTTGAGAACTCTGTTTAAAATCACTCCATTCATTAATGCTTATAAAGTTCCTCATTGAGGAATCTTGCCTCTAGACTGACTTTTTCATTTCAGCATGTGTTTGAAATTTCAAAAGTGATTTGAGAAAAATATACAGTTTACAAACACAGTTTTTATTTTCCTAACTCATTTTTAAATAAAAGATTACTTCCCAATCAAAAATAGTTTAACTTCACTAAACATGGAAGATTAAAACACTTGGAGGGTGGGGGAAATTGGAAGAATTTAGTGTGAAAACCAATGTATTCAAATTTTGTAAATAATCTAGTATGATAAAAAATTTATTAAAGTATATTTTCTTCTAAAAAGCATTTAAATTTAGTGCTTATGTCAATACTTTACAGAACTATGTTCTTACTATTTCCTTGAGATTGTAATGTTGTTACACTTTCTGTTTTTTTTTTTTAATTTTTTCTCTAAAGCAATCATAAAGAGATAATAAACAGAAAGCTAGACCATGCCATAGGCCCATGAGTTATTTCATTCCACCATCAGGACAAATGTAGGTTAGAAAATATAATGTAGGATAAATATATTGGAAAAAATGGAGGATTAAAAATTTGTCAAACCTGACACTGTATTCACTGGTGTCCAGTGGACTAGAAAAGAGTCTATCTCTATTCATGTGGTTGTTGTTGTTGTTGTTGTTGTTGCTGTTGTGTGCCGCCAAGTCGCTTGCGACTCATACCGACCCTATGTACAATAGCTCTAAACTCTGCTCTGTCCTGTGCCAGTCTCATTGCCTCCGAGAGACTCATACCGATTGCCCCAGTCACCAAATCAATCCATGTTCCAGAGGGCCTTCCCGTCCTGCGCCTGCCCTCCACCATCCCAAGCATGATGTCCCTCTCCAAAGACCAGTCTTTCCTTACAACATGACCAAAATATGTCAGGCAAAGCCTCAGAATCCTTGTTTCCAAGGAGCAGCCCGGTTTAACTCTCTCCAGGTCGAATCTGTTTGTTCTCTTAGCAGTTCGTGGCACCTT
>NW_006400011.1:317813-318598 GCF_000299155.1 Elephantulus edwardii
TTTGGAATGGGAACAAATATAGATCTCTTTCAGTCAGTTGCTACTCATAGTGACCCTAAAGGAAAGGAGAGAATCATGGAAAGATTCCGAGGTTGTACTTTACATGGAAGCAAACTGCCAAAACTTTCTTTCACAGAGTAGCTGTGATTCCAACCATTTGTCTTTCAGTTAAAAGTCAGGGACGCTAAAAGGAATATTATTCTGAAAAATTGTCCAGGAGTATGAATAATATTACTTGGCTTTTGAAAATGAGATATGACAGCATTAGTCCTAAAAGTGAATCATAATCTCTTGAAAAGAAACAAAAAAGATAAATTGACATACTCTAATTATAAGCATCTCTGATATGAGATGTTATGCATCTGAGAGTTGGACAATAAATTAAGATGACAGAATAAGAATCAATGCCTTTAAGTTATGATACTAGAGAAGAGTTTTGAACATACCATACACCTTCAAGAGAACACATAGGTCTGTCCTGGAGAGGATGAAACCAGTTTGCTCTTTGGACAAAGGATTTTAAAACTCTGTCTCACATATTTCGGTCATTGTGTCAAGAAGGACCAGTTCTTGGAGAAAGAGATTGTACTTAGAAGGGTAGAGGGTCAGCAAAGAAGATGAAGACCCTGAATGAGATAGATTGACACAGTGACTGTGGCAATGGGATTGCTATGGGTTGTAGTCAACGGATGGCACATATGAACCACAACAATTGTGAGCATACAAATTGCATTGTTACAGAGAAAAGATACAACTCTGATACACACTATTCCTTGTTTTAAACC
>NW_006400011.1:320038-325460 GCF_000299155.1 Elephantulus edwardii
TGTGATAACCATAAGACCCTATCATACATCGCTTTTAAATTATTCACCCCCTCATCTGTTTCAATGCAGTATACACAATTTATCCAGTTTAATAAAACCAAATGTTCTGTTAATACTCTACCATGAGAAAAACAAACCATGCTCATATAGTTTTTTAAAATAATCAGTATCAAATATCTATTTGAATTTAGTTCCAAAGTATTGAAATAAACCACTCACTATACTTCCTCAATATTTTACCCCATCATTTATCAGTTAGTATATTGATATTGAACACATTAGTAGTTTTACATAATTTCAGTTTTCTAAAGAACTTTATATTTATATTCAAGGAATTAAAAAAAGGGGGCTAGATCATTTCATGTTAAATGAATAAGGCAGAAACTTAAAACGTAAGTATAATGCCTTATGATAAAAAATAGAAGTATAAATGAATTAATAGAAATTTGGTTTGAATGTTTCAAAGTATCTGAACTACACAGATAAGATATAACCATAGAGAAAAATGGTTGTACTGGACCAATTATTGTTGAGCTCAATCATGGCCAAATTATTGTTGAGCATTAAGCCATTGAAAATAAGATGTTGCAGATAATAAGATGATGGAAGAACCAAGAAGGAAAAATATCCTACAGACAGTATACATGTATTGACTTATTCATGGTTTGATAGGACAGATTGGGAAGATAAGAATATGAAGAATATTAACAATGACAGCATCAATGAGTAGTAGTGCCTAAAGACTGTATCAATGTGCAAGAAATTAATATATTGTGAAGATGAGACAAGATATGTGATTCGAAAATTAGTGTAAATTTTTTGAACTTTGCGAAGATATATAAAGTCAGGGAAAAAATAAATATTGATAGCAGAACCCGAATGGATGAAATAAAAGATGAAACTTTAACTAGAAACGAGCCTTAATTTTTAATAGGCCACCTAACTATTGGGAAAATTTTGTTAGTTTCTCAGAATTATTGATTAAGATGGCCCTATGGGCCACCAGGGCTTCCAAAATGGCCTTAGATGTTGTTACTGCAAGCTTCGTTATCACTGATTAAAAGTTATTGTTGTTATGTATCATAGAGTCAGAACAGACTCTATGGGTTTTCAGAGGAATTTAGTTAATCACAAGGAAGGAGATTGCCCATTTTTCTCCTCTGGAGCAGCTGGTGGACTCGAACCACTCATCTTTGACATTGCAACACAGTTTCTTGCCACTAGGCCACCAGAGCTGATGAAGGGTATTAAGGATTATTTTTGTCAGGTGCGTGCTACTGAGTCAACTCTGATTCAGAGCAACCACATGTACAGTAGATATAAACTTTACCCAATCCTGTACCATCCTCACGTCTCAGCTGTATTACACTAATTATTGTAGTCATTGTATTAATTCATCTTGTGGAAGGTCTTCCTCTCCTTCTCTGGCCGTCTATTTTTCCAGGAACTATGTGCTTTGTCAAGCACTAGTTCCTCCTGTTAGTATACCCAAAATATATGACAGAAAATCTCACCATCTTTTCCTCTAAGGAGAACCTTAGTTCCACTTCCTTGGAGTTTGATTTGCTTGTTGATAGTATATGTAATACTCTTCACCAACATCACAATTTAGAGACATCTATTTTTCTTTAACTTTTTTTTATCCATTTTCCAACTTTCACAGGCATATGAAAACATTGAAAAAATAGGATGTCTTGGATCAGAAACACCTTAGACTTTAAGCTGGATTCCTTCTTCTTTAGAAATTTAAAATGTCCATGACAACAGATTTGTCCAGAGCAGTTAATCTTCTAATTTTGTGACTGCCTCTTCAATTTGCATTTATTGTGAATACAAGTAAAACTAAATCCTTGAAAACTGTAATATTTTCTCCATTTATCATATGGGGTATTGATATGGAGTAGTAAGATTCAGTTGTGAGGATTTTTGTAGGAAGTTGAGATAATCCATTGTGAAATCTGTAATAGGAATTGAATCAGTAATTGATTCAAGTTTTCCTTACTTTCTACAAGGAAGTGTGTGTCATCTGCATAATGCAGATATTAAATGAATCTTCCACCGGTTCTATAATCCATCTATTTCAACTTCTCTGATGATTTACAGGTTAAATAAGTCTTATGAAAGGATACAATCTTGACACACAACTTTCATGATTTTAACCATAAGTTATTTCTTTGTTCTGTTTGAACTGCTTCTTGATCTATGCACATAAGTCTTGCACGAACATGGAATGTCTATTTTTTCCTTGCTATCCATAGTTTGCTATACTCCAAATCTGAACATACAGATTAAGACAGACTAGGAAGAAGGATTGGCCATTCACTTCCAAAATAGTAGGCTTCTGAAAACCGTATGTACAACTGTAGACTAACAGAGAGAGCAACTGAGGTAGAGTGATTGGCACGGGATAGAGCAGGGGTTAGGGCTGTTGTACATAGGGTCACTATGAGTCACAAGCAACTCGGTGGCACATAACAACAACAACAACAATCCATAGTTTATTGTGATCCACAAAGTAAAATTTCTTTACGTAGAAAAAAAAAACACCACAAATAAATGTCTTTTTCCTATTCTTTGCTATCATATCTACTCGTGTCAAAAATGATATCCCTAGTTTCATAGTCTCTTCTGAATCCAGTTTAAATACCTGACAAGATAAGGTGTATTCAGAAAATCAATAATGTACTCATTATGTGTTGACAACTATTTGATTATATCCATGTATTTTTACAACTATCATATTTTTACAAATTCAAATATTGTTGACAAGATTATTTATTGATAAAGCCACCATTCTTTCTTAATTAAATACATATTTAATTTAGAAATAATTATTGAAATAGAATCTTTAGCTGTAAGTTGAAAATAAACTGCAATATTCCTAACAACAAGAACAAATCTACTCTATGTTTAAGTTAAGCTGAGGATTTTCTACCACCCAAAGAATGATGGGAGAGCTGAGTTTGCTATAAACTGGAGATGGAACAGAACGCTCAAAGAACTATTTTAGATGTCTCTCAATGAATGAATCAGCAAGTATCTCACCTGAAGGAAGGAAAATACTGAGAGATTTCACACTAAGGTAGAGGTACAAGGAGTTTATGAAGTTCAAGGTTGAGAAAGGTCACTTGAGACAAATTTTCCAAGCATTAATATTTCAATCCATGATATATCTTGATATATATTTTAAGTGATTGCTGTCAAGTTGAAAATTACTCATAAATGGCTTTCCAGTGGGTTTTTAGAGGCTATGTATCAGCGAGGAAGAGATTGTCTGTCTGCCTCCTTTTGGATTGGCAGCAAAATTCCTTACCCATTAGACCATCAGTGTTCTTTGAAGTATTGATACTTGATTTAATTTATTACACTAATTTCTGAGAGAGGAAGAAAATGTACCCTTACCTGTGTATAAATGTTTTCATTTAGAATTTAGTAGTATTCAAATATAATTTCTAACATTTAATCAGAAATATAAAGCACAAAAATTCAGGAAAATTTAATCCTTCATGATGAGATAAAAGTCAATAAAGCAATTACATCAACCAGATATTAAAATTTCATTAAAGTTTATGATATGTCTCTAATTAAATATTTATTATTATTTTTTTTACTGTATTGATAGTAAAATGGTTTAGAGTACATAAAATGGCAATACTAACCATTGGACTTTGCCCATCATTACCCTGTATTTTCACCCAGATCCTTCCCATTTCAATTCCCCCTCACCCAGAAACAAACTGTGCAACCCTGTGGTTTCACCCCTTCCCATCTCCACCCCTCCATTCCCACCTTTTTCCTCCTTAGGTTTCCATACAGGTTTACTAGTTATCCTTCTATTTTTGCAATAATGGTCTTTGTATTTTAACACTAGTTCATTTACAAAATTTGAATACATTGTTTTCCAAAACAGATTCTCCCAATTTCTTTCACCCCACCTGTCAAACCGTACAACTCCATGATTAATCCTCTCTCCCCTGCACATCCTCATCTCTCTACTTCCCCTCCCCTTGGATCCTTATACTCATTCTACAAATGATGGTTTTGTACAATATTTGTCCTTGTGGGACATAGTGCACTCAGTATAATGCTCTCATATCCCTCCTCACAAAGCTGAACATAGAAATTCCATATGACCCAGCTCTTCCACTACTTGGAATACCCTGAGAAAATGAGAACTGAAGCACAAATGAAGACTTGTACACCAATATTCATAGCAGCATTATTCACCATCACAAGAACATGAAAACAACCTAGATGTCTAACTACAATAATGGTCTTATGGAGTACTTTCTTGATTCTTAAACAATTAATCAAGGGAATTACTTAACAGAACATCATGTATGATAACGCCCTCATGTTCATAGTATTCACTGCTCTTATGCTTATCATTATTCTGAAGCAACTGGCCTGGTACAAAATGGATTGACCTACTGAAGACAGAAATACAGTGCCAGTTAGGGGGCTATGCCTTGTAGAGTTGAGGCAATACTCACTAAGAAGTTGTATGGTTGTAAACCAGCATCCAATACGTGGTACTTTTCTATCCAAATAGCCAAGATTTATGAGTGCAACAAGAAAAAGAGAAAAGACAGAAATACGGAGTAGCACCACTCACAATTACCCCTAATAATTCACTTATTAAAGTTTTTCTATTTCTGCAACCCTATGCTCTATATGTCTTGAGTTTTTACCCCCAAACAAAGGAATATTATATCTAGAGACATGTTAATAATTTCATTGACATGGAATTAAGGTAACATTCAGCTACATTGGATTACTCATGCCTTGGGATCAACAAAGAAAGTAGTTACTCTATCATCTGATGTGATTAATATTGATTACCAAGAGGAATCTGAATATATATAAAATTATGGAATATAAGATATTTTTAGATTGTCTCTTATTACTATGATCTAGGATTAAAGTAGATAAAAAATATCTCAACCCATTTCCAACATGACTACTAATGGTCCCGACCTTAAGGAGTAAGTTAGTTTACCACATCTGGGAAAAAACAGTACCAGCTAAAGTGTTTACTGAAGGCATAGATTATAAAGATTAGGTAGAGGAAAAAGGCAGTTCTAAAATAACAGCTAAAACCACATGAACCGTTTTGGAAATTAGGATATATAGCTGTTATGAATATATGTTTTATAATTTTACATGTTATAAATATGTGCTTTTATAATTATGAATATGTACGTTGTGCATAAATTATTTTTGTGTTCTTCACTTATAAAACATAAGATATATATGAAACGGATATATTTCTTTGGGAAGCAGAAGTGGCATCCACTTCCCAAATAACATGCCTCCAGAAACTCTGTGAACTTTGATAAATTCTGATGGTTGTAGTTGGGCTTCAGGGCTTTAGTTCGTGGAGTCACTATGAGTCGTGCCAACTCAAAGGCAATCAACAACA
>NW_006400011.1:327120-328173 GCF_000299155.1 Elephantulus edwardii
ATGGCCACTGTCACCTTATCTTTTCAGGTCCTTATAAGATCTATGCTAATTCCTTCAGGCACTCTCCCTGCTCACCAAACTGCAAATCTGTGATACCTTCCCTCTCCACCTCAACTATCTGTGTCTTCCCCCAGCCTCAACCCCTTTGGACTTTTACCCACATCTTACTAGTTATCGTTCTATTTTTTTTTTTCAACTGCTACTATTGAGCTTCTTCAATGACTCTTTCCACAGATGTCGTCAATCTTGTCCCTGTGTAGTCCATTAAGTTAATTACATATGCATAATTATGACATAGACTTTCATTCATTTAGCATATTCTATTATGTTTTCCCCAACCT
Organism: Elephantulus edwardii; assembly: GCF_000299155.1. Taxonomy (NCBI): domain Eukaryota; kingdom Metazoa; phylum Chordata; class Mammalia; order Macroscelidea; family Macroscelididae; genus Elephantulus; species Elephantulus edwardii. Next base: position 327,462 of record NW_006400011.1, read on the forward strand.
CACTTCTCTTTAATACCATATGTTTGCAAATACTACTCCCTCTTCTTGGTTTCTCCACATTCGGGTCAACCAATGTATTAATGTATTATAAGTGCATGTTTGGTCAATTTTAGATTACAAAAATTTATAGAAATTGTCAATGTCTTCATCATTGGCTTCAGTATTTGGTGCATATGACTGAATAGTAGTTACATTAAGAGATATTCTTTGAATGTGTTAGATAAGTATACTACACTCATAGGATTATACTTTAAGATTGGTCTTAAAATGCTCTTGTAATGGTGAATGTAACACTTTTCAGGTTTTTTTCTTCCCAATGTAGTAGACAATATGATTATATAATTAAGAATGACAAGTATCAGTCTGTACCACATAAGAACTAAGATGTTGCCTTTTATTTTTGTTGCATTCCATTTATTTTTTCTGATAATGTCCAATTTTCCTAGATTCATGCTTCATATATTTCACGTTTCAATTATTAATGAGTGCTTGAAGTACCTCTCTTCATTTTGAGCCCTGTCATACTGGCAAATTGAAGTCCTTCATTGGGTAAAAAGTTACTCCATCTGTGTAATTACAGGAGACTCTTTTATGAAGAGATAGTTCTTCCTAATTATATATTAAGTGCCTCTCAATCTGATAGACTCATCTTCTGGCACTATATTTATCAATGTTCTCTTGTAATCCATAAGATTTTTGAAGGTCTTTTTTT
>NW_006400011.1:333988-337126 GCF_000299155.1 Elephantulus edwardii
ATTTTGAGATAATTTTTTCCTTAAAAAAATTTTTAGCAAAAAATAATAGTGTCAATTTGTCATATTCTGTGCTCTGACACTGAAAATTGGAATAAAAATCATATTGCAGAATTTGCATGGTAAACCTTCACAAAGCTGCCTAAGATTGCCTATAAGCTTACAAAATATGTCTGTTTTGACAGACAGTTTTCAAATTTTGCTATTAGAAGTAATGATGCTCTCATTTGAATATGCCAATCAACTTAACAAATTGAGTAAAGAATGACAGTTGTTTTTAATCTTAGATTGACTAATTGACTTTATTGTTTTATTTTTTTGTTTGAAGCTATTATTCGTAGGAAAATATAATTATCACACAATTAATTATAGCCAAATTTTTTATTGACACAGGAAGATGTTTCTGAGGGTTAATAGAATATTTACCCACACCAACATAATATCTCCTGGAAATCAATGTAGTGTTTACATAGTCTATTTGCATACAATGTCTGTCAAATCAAAACTAAATTACTGCAATAACAATGAGAATTTTGCTTTTGGAAACTTGGCAATTTTATTTATAAGATATTTGACACTGAAGAAGTTATTTAAATTTAGTAGGATAGTTTGAAATAAAGAAAATATCTGATTCTAATGTTGCAGAGAAAGAACTTTGTAGTTTATGAAATAAATCTTTGTTTTCACCCTAGATTTATTCCACTTTATTCCAGTAACTTAAAGTAGCTTTTGAATCAAGGGATTATAAAATATTCACCTAAAAGTGTCATAATATTAAGGCATAATAGATTTACATATTCAGAATTGAGTCTAAATTGTATGACAATTGACAGTTTAGTTAATGATTGTCAAAGTCCAGGTTAAGAGTTTAAACAGTGAAAATAACAATATGCAATCAATAATGATATGAGTAAACAAATTAATGTTGAAATTGCCTAACATGTGTCCAGGATAAATGAGTGGAAATAATCTCAAAACAAAGAACATAATTGAAAAAAACTTTAGAATATTGAGCATGAGAAAGCATCTCATAAATGTCTAGAAACAATCGGAATGAAACAGAACAGAGGGTCAGAATTGGACATGACTTTGTCCTTTGAATTGACATTAGATGCAAAACCTTCAAAATACTGATGAAAAGGAATTTTTAAAGCCGGCATAGTTATTCAATAAAAAAAATAAATAAAATCAGGGAAAACATTTTCTCAGAGGCTTATTAGATAATGTCTTCAGCCATAAGAAGGGACTAGACTAAGTGAACACCTGAAAGATCAAGAAAATAAGTGATCTACAGGAGACTGTAAAGGAAATCTCCAGCAAATTGATAAAAAATTCCTAACACAGTCATTGGCTTCATTATGTAGTGGCGCGATAGCAGAGATACCGCAAATTCATGGCTTAACAAACATAAATGATGGCTTAGGGGACTTAAAGTCCAAGTTCAGGGTGTCAGTTCTAGCAAAAGTCTTTCTACTCTACCCTACGCCCACCTTCCTCGTAGTGAATCTTCTGGTTCTAGGAGTTTCTTCAAACAGGAATATTCCAAAGGCTGCACTCTGCTTTTGCTTCTGCTGTGTTTGTTCCCAGATTCCTTCCTTCCTTATTTTATCTGTTAAAACAAGATGTTGCAGATCACAGCCTAGGAAAACTTCAGGGCTGTGATGTGGTTGTGATTCAAACCACATGCCTTTGTGTTGGTAGTGCAGCTCTTTGGGAATCTGGCTGGGGGACAGAGGCGGAGCTTTTCTCATCTCCACACCTCATTCAGGTATCCCACGGAAAGATGGGGAGGACATTTCATATATGATTACAGCATCCCTAAATCCCTAAATTACTATTTAAATTTAAAAATAAATGTCATTGGTTCATTATATTGTTAAATTCTTTTACATAATTTAATGCAACCTGTGATAATCTCAAAATTGGATCAAGCCCCACGATTGTTCTCATTATTGTTAAGTATAGTCTAGTCGTAGATGACTCACAGCGACAGTATGAACGAAAGACCTGAACACTTGTATAACTTGATATAGTTTCTCCACGTTCATAGGATTTCTGGAGGCCAGGTATATCAGAAGTGGATGCCACTCCTGCTTCCAAACTTGTTTTAATCAGGGCGCTCCACCAAACACTGTCCACTATGGGTAACCATTATCACATCAGTGTCACAGTGTAGAATCCAGCTGATCCAGAAGATTTCCAAACTGGATTCCAAGCCCAGATAAGTGGACTGAATTTGTAGGCTAAAAATTGGCACACATTTTACTTGCAATTTGTTTAGTATTGTTGTTATGTTCTATAAAGGAGACCATGATTCATAGCAACCCTATGCACAACTTCTCTGTCCTGGGCCAATCTCTTTGTCTCTGACAATCCTACCCTCATTACCCAATTACTATGTCAATTCATATCCATCTCATACGGAGTCTTCCTCTTCTGCACTGTCCCTTCATTCTTCCAAGCATGATGTCCTCTTCAAGGACTGGCCCCTTCAGGCAACATTCCCAAAGTATATAAAATGAAGCTTCAGGATCCTTGCCTCCGAGGAACAGCTTGACTTCACCTTCCTCAGGACAGACCTGGTGGTTATCTTTGAAGTTCATGGTAAGGGCATCAATTATTTTTCTGTCCTCTTTGGTCATTGTTCAGCTCTTTGATGCATAACATGTAATTGCAAAACATATGACCTGGATCAGGCATGCCTTAGCCTCTAGACTGACATTATTGCTCTTTAGCACTCAAAAGGTCCCTGAAAGCATATTCTCCTAAAGCAATTTATCTTTTGATTTCCTGACTGCTGGTGCCAAGAGCGTTGATTGTGGAATCAAGCAAGCTGAAATTGTTAACATTTCAATCCCCATCTCTCTATCTCATCAATTCCTTGTTTTTTTACGAATTCCTTTAGAACAGCTTGAGATTCCTCCTTCATCACTGTTGTCTCTTGGTTGCATGTATTTTCATGAAAGTCTTCTTTAGTTTAATTAAACCTTTACACTTAGTTACTCATGTTTCAATATCAGGAACTCTAGTGTCAGAGTCCATAAGGACTTGTACTCTTAACCCACTAAGCCTCCTCTATCCGGTGATTTGTATGCACTAGCCACTTACCGAGGGAGTCTGGTGGCTTAGAGGTCAGGAGTA
>NW_006400011.1:338041-363035 GCF_000299155.1 Elephantulus edwardii
AAGCCTTTGGAAAAACTCTATGAACTTTGATAAATGTTGATAGTTGTAGAGAGGCGTTAGGCCTTCTGTTCATAGTGTCACTATGAGTCATGTGCAACTTGAAGACAATCAACAACAACAACAACAACATTTGATAGTTATCAGTAAAACCTACAGTATTACTGCAGGAGATGGATTGATACAGTAACTGGCAATGGGAGCAGTTCTTTAGGAGTCAGTGAAACTGGCTCAGGACAAGATAGACTTCAGAGCTGTTGTACATGGTCACTGTGAGTCACAGGTGACTTGACAACACATAACAAAAACAACATTATCAGTTCTAGAAATACTATGATTCTTGTTAATTGGACCCACTATCAATTATTTTATTTTTTTACTTATATTAGTCTCTACTTTTATTACTTTCAACAGCAATAATAAAAATTATTTTTTTACTGACAAAGTTAATATCCAAGAATTAAGGGCCAATTTGTCTATGGTAGCACCTTGTTCTCTATCTACCTATTTAAAGAGTAGACTGAAATACTTGAGTCCTTTTCTATCAGATTTTAAGTCAGGTCATACATGCACATTACATTATAGTTTTTTGCTTTCTCTGAAATATTTGAGTTCTCTGAAGACACATTAGCCATAAGTACTTTCATCCCTTCTGAAAAATTGTTGCACATCTATGGAACATTTTCCTTAATATTTAGTCATATTTAACTCCTTTTTTGAACTCAATGTGGCCTTCTCCACAATGCCTTCAACAATCAGAAAATAAGAACTTCTGTGCTTCCTGTAGTTTTTATTCCTGTCTATACTATAGGTTTTACTTATTTTGTGTTAATTGTAGTTATATGATATTTCCTACTCTAGTATTATATTTCTCAGAACTGTGATAATGTCTATATTACTTTTATTCCTGCTATGGATTCCAAAACACCATACACATCGTAGGAACCAAATAATTGGTTTCTTGAATTGAGCATTGCAATTATATGAGTATGCTAAGTTTAGGTTCTATGTATTTCTTTTTTTTCTTCTTGTGAAATATATATTATTAATAATAATTGTTATTATTCTAAAAGGAAAAGGGGTTATAAAATTAAATAACTTTCAGATGTTGAATATTTTTTATAGTTCTGTCAGTCAAATTCAAGCAAAATTCTTGCTTCCCTTGGATCTTGATAAACTGAGAGGGTATAATGTATATAATAATTATTACACATTTTAACCATAATTAAGAAATATTAGAGTGCAGAAATAGTAGTTTTGTTCCCATTTAGAATTTAAATGTTACTGTTTATAATTAATAGCTGTGGACTGTATTGTTATTCTATAAAATCAACACATTTTTAAAAAATCAATCATAAACTGTTCAAATTATTGCGTTAAGTCTCATTTTAAAAGCCTTTACTGTGTTTTAAATATTCTCTTAGAATGTGTATTAGGAAATTCATTAGAAAAAATGTATTTTCTAGTGATATACTCTATTCTATGCAGTCAAATGTCTTTTCATAGTCAATAAATCAAAATCAGACATTCTTCCAGTATTCTTTGCCTTCAGCCAGGATTCATCAGCAATAATATCCCTGTTGCCACGGCCCTTTCTAAATCCATCGTGAACATCTAAAGATTCCCTGTATCTGTACTTTTCTTGCCATTTTTTAATAATCTGCAGTAGTACTTTGCTTACATATGATATTGTTCAATAAGTTCTCCATTTTGGATCACCTTTCTTGGGAATGGGTACAAAAATGTATCTCTTCCAGTCAGTTAGCCAGGGAGTTGTCCTTCAAATTTGCTAGCATAGCCTGGTAAGCATGTCCAAGGCTGCATTTGTCCTTTGAAACAAGTCAATTGGCATCCCATTGATTCCTGGGGCCTAATTTATTCCCAATGCCATCAGTGCAACTTGACCTTCTTCCCTCATTACCATTGGCTTTGGATCATACAGTACTTCCTATAATATTTCAGTCAACAGATTGTTTTTGGTGCAATGACCCTGTCTATTCTTCCATCTTCTTTGAACAAGTACATATGTCTTCGAGATGGTGAAGCAAGAGTGATCCTTAGGGGCCAAGATGATGAAGCTTTGTCTCACATTCCTTCGGCGCATTGTTAGGAGAGAGTATTCCTTGGAAAGGGTCACTGTGCTTGGAAAGGAGGAGGAATGGTGAAGTAGAAGAAGATCCTCTACTGGGTGAATTGACACACACGGGTGACGCTCCAATGTGCTTGAGCATGTCAGAAACTGTGAGGATGGCACAGGATAGGGCGGGGTTCAGATCTGTTGTCCATTGGGTGGCTATGAGTTGCATTTGACTGGATAGCACCTAACAATAAGAACAACATATTCTCTAGATTTTTAAAAACATATTTTAAGAATGGATCTTAATTTGTAAAGTCAGAAATTTTTTTCTCAACTTTTTAATACTTCTTATAAAAATTTTAATATGAATTATTCTGTAGGTTCTAGCAAGTTAAAACCACTTGTCTTGTGAAATAGGAATCAGAGAGGAGACAAGTAATATAGGTTTATATTTTAGAGAAGAAGCTATCAATGTTTTGGAAGTATGATACAATCTCAAGAGCTCTGGTGACTTTGTAGTAAGAAGTTGTGCTGCTAAATGCAGAACAAGCAGTTCGAATACATCAGCTGTTCCACAATATAAAAATGGGAAATCTCTTCTTGTGTGATTTACTTCCTGTGAAAACTCACCAGAGGGTAAGCTATAAATTGGTTCTAACTCAATGGTACATAACAACATGATGATATAATCTGGAACCAACGGCATTAAAAGGTGAAGTCTAAGGTCCACTGAGTTGATTTCTGAATAGCACTGAAGGATTTCAAAAAAATGATGCAAACTTAGAGTTCTACACTAGGTTGAAGTAAGAAATTTGAAAGAAAACTAACTAGCCAACTGATTGGAGGAAATCTAAACATTTACAAATCCAACATTAAAATAAAAAAAAAAAAAAAAAACCCTATCCATTCTTTTTCCATTCTCCACAACCCTCCACCTCTGTGTCCATAGGAAGCAACTGAAAATGGCTTGGCTTGGATCAAGTGCCCTAATCCAGTCAACAGGCATCCTTGCTCATTAGCTCTTTGGAGAGGTCCTTGACAACAAATTTTCCTAACACAACACAACTTTTTAATTTTTGACTACTGCTGCCATGGATGTTGATACAAAGGGAAATGAAGTTACTGCTAACTTCAATAATTTCCTTCATCTAACATAATGCTACTTACTGGTTCAGTGGTGAGGATTTTTGTGCTCTTGAGATAGAGATGTAATTCATATTGAAGACTGTATTCTTTTGTCTTCTGCAACAAGTTCTACAAGTTTGTTTGTTTTTTGTTTTTTCACTTTTACAAAGTAAGCTTGTGTTATCTCCATAATGTAGTTATTTGATGTGTCTTCCTGCAGACCTGATACAGTGAAGCTTCTTGGATATTTTTTCAGCAAAAGATTGAACAGACATGGAAAAAAGCTGCAACCATGACACACACATGCCTCATTTTAAACTATGCAATGTTCCAGCACTGTATAGAAACAACATTCTATGAGTTCATTAAGGTTTTCATTGGCTAACTTCTACAAGTAGGTCACTAGGCCTTTCTTTCCAGACTCTCTTTGTATCTGTTTCTTCTTCTGTGACATAGAACTGTTAACAATATCTGCTTCATGTGTTTGTTCTAAATGACATAAAGTATGAAAACCTTCCAGATGCATTACGAATATTTTTTAACAAAGTGTGTTTGAGTCAATTCCAACTTGTGGTGATTACATGTGTGTCAGTGCTCAGTAGGATATTATTTGTATTTTACATTGTAAATAAAAAGCTCTGGTGGACTAGTGGTAAGAAGCTGCACCACAATCCTAAGGTGGTTGTTATTGTTGTTATGTGCCATCGAGTCACTTGTGACTCACAGCGACCCTATGAACAACAGCCTTAAACTCTGCTCTGTCCTGTGCCAATCCCACTGTCTCTGACACAGCCATTCCAATTACTCCAGTCACTGAATCAATCCACCTCATAGAAGGCCTCCCCCTCCTCTGCTGTCCCTCCACCCTCCCAAGCATGATGTCCTTTTCCAAGGACCGGTCCCTCCTTACAACATGTCCAAAGTATGTTAGATGGAGCCTCAGAATCCTTGCCTTCAAGGAGCCACCCGGTTTAACCCTTTCCAGGATGACTGTATTTGTTTTCCTAGCAGTCCTCTTCTCCAGCACCACAGCTCAAAGACATCAATTCTCCTTCTATCCTCCTTGGTCATTGTCCAGCTCTCTGATGCATAACAAGTGATTGCAAAGACCATGGCCTGTATCAGATGCACCTTAGTCTCCAGAGAGACACCATTGTTCTTCAGTACTTTGGAGAGGTCTTAACAGCATACTTTCCCATGGCAATGTGCTTTTTAATTTCCTGGCTACTGGTTCTAAGAGTGTTGGCTTTGGAACCAAGCAAACTAAAGCTGTGAACAATCTGAATCTCTTCACCATCCATCCTGATCCAAAGGTTACGCTGTTCAAATTCACCATCTGCTCCATGTAGCAGGATAGGCAGTTTCCTCCTGTGCAATTTACTGCCTCTAAAAAGCCACTTCAAGGTCATCTATGAGTTAGTTCAGACTTGAGGGCAAATAACAACAACAACCAGCCAGTGGTTAAAGAGTTTTGCTGCCAAATCAAAGGCAGGCAATCCACCTCCACCAGTTGCTCTATGAGGAGAAAGATGGGCTATGTCCTCTACAATTTCACTGATGGGTCATCTTTGAATTGGTGCAGACTTAACAGCAATATGACCTGGATATAAGTGTAGTAGGAACACCGATGGCATAGTAAGATAAGTGTTGAGTTGTCATTAGAAAAGTTGGAAGTTGAACCACTCATCCACTTCATGATAAAAATATGAGGCAATTTTCTCTGTTTAAGATGCATAGTCCTCAGAACTAGATGAAGGGTGGTCAAGAGCTAAGGTCAGTTCACTAGCAGTGAGTCTCGTTTTGGATTTATGGATATCTTTCTCTTTACCCTCAAGCCTGTCCCTGGAAACCGCTAAGAAACATTAGTCTCTCTACACATCTCCATTCTAGCTACTTTATACTTATTGATTAAGTATACAATGTGTGCCTTTTTGTGGTTGACTTATTACACCTATCATAATGTTTTTATAGGGTTTTCAGTGACTTATTTTCCAGAAATAGATCACCAAGTGTTTCTTCTGAGGTTCTTCCAGGTGGGCCTGAACCTACATCTAGGACCCTTAATCATTTGCATCATACAAAGACTATCATTACTAAACTGGAAACAAAAGCCATCATACTATTATGCTTATTAGATGTAAGAATTAAAAAATGTAGCTACAGAGATTTTCCTGGTCAAGCCACAAATGTCTAGTTACTTTTTGTTTAAATGTTTTGCATTTTTCTGGGTTTTACTTCTATCACCTTTAAAGTGCAGGAATATTATTACAATGGCATTGTGTAAAGAACTACCTGTAATATAACAATATATACTTACTCCTCCAAAAGTGTTCAATAGTCAAGTAACTTCAGCAAACACATGGCTTAGACACACATAAACAGTCATTTGTCTGTGAACGTTTTGGCCTTTGAACTGGATTGCATTTTTTCTTTCTTTGCTCTGTCCTTATGCACTGCAGTTGTCCTAGATTAATAAATATATTATGCAGATGAGAGTGTCAAAGACAGTGCGATTGGCACAGGACAGAGCAGAGTTTAGGGCTGTTGTACATAGGGTCGCTATGAGTTGCAAGAGACTCGACGGCACATAACAACAACAACAACATGCATAGATTACGACTTTGGACTCATATTTGGAGACAAACTAAGAATAAAGCCTAATATAACTTCTAGATACAGAATTATATATTTCTGATTTGAACTTATTTCTCAAAAGAAAGAGCATAAGAATTTCAGGAAGAGCTTACACCTTGGAGAGTGACATCGTGCTTTCAAAGGTGGAGGGTCAACAAAAGAGAAGACCCTCAGCTAGATGAGTTGAAACAGTGAATGCAACAATGGGCTGGAGCATGTCTGAAATTGTGAGACTAGCACAGGATAGGACGGGGTGCACAGGGTTGTTCAGAGGGTCACTTCGTGTCACTTGACAGCATCTAACAACAATAGCGAAGTTACTCATTAAAATGCACAGATAAGAACAATAGGTCAGGTGAGCTCTCATGGCCTAGTGGCAAGAGGCTGCACTACAATCCCAGAGGTGAGTGGTTTGAATCCACCAGATGATCTGCTGGAGAAGGAGGGACAATCTCCTGTACCAGTCAGATCCGATTTGATGGTACAAAGAAAAAAAAATTAAAAAATTTTAAGAAGAACAATAGGCCAGTCATAGAAACACATTCACTTGACTTCACACTTACAGATCTATTGGAGAAACAAATAATTGCATTTATTTGATGAGTTTATTTGCTTCTTAATACGGCTATCAGTAACCTATGTTCTATGCAAGGAAGAGCAACCTCTTCCTATAAGATTTTTAGCCTCAGAAAACCTGCTAAAGTGTCTGCTATGGATAGATTTGACTCAAAATTAGTTGAACTGTTTTGAGGAGTTTTTTGCCCAATGTGTGTGCTGTTCTTATCAAATTGTATAGTTCAGTCTTTTCCTCTCCTTCAATCTAACTGGATTTCTTGACCTGCTTTTGCTGGAAAAATGCACTAGAAATGACAGTCTAAGACTTTCCAGCCTAACTCTGAAGACATCACATAATGTCTACTATTGCCTCTGTAAATCCTGACGCACTACGTAATGATACTGTGCTGAGTCTCCTCAGTCACACCCACAATCCTAAATGAACCCTAATCATGAATCCACTGTGGACCTTCTAGTCGACCTCAGTTCCCACATGAATTCACACACATGCCTGAGGTGTGACAAGCAGGTGACAGCACTTAGAGAATTAAACACCAACTCACCTGATCATGACAATTTTTTGTGTTATGCTATTTCATATTGGTTTGTATTCAGTCATATAACACTTTTTCTACTTTTGTTCCTTTTATTTCTCTGTCTTTTTAGTGACAACAAATTATCTAACATATGAAAAAAATTCTGAGACCTTTTTTCTGAAGGAGTTAAGCATGATTGTCAGAAATTTGCTTGTTAATCACTGATGCTTGACCAAAATAGACATACTTCTTACAAGGTAGCCAAGTGTTTTCAGAGTAGAAAAAAACAGAAGCTGCTTGGTTTCTTAACTTCAGATAACTTCCCTGAAAAGAAGAATGGAGATAGACACCACTTTGGGTACTCAGCCCATGCCAGGAAAATTTTATTTTAAAGCCTTATTTCCATATTCAAAGGATTTTTAATCTAAAAATAAAATTTTACAGAACTATATATCAAAGGTTTTCTTCTTCTCTTACCTTCATTTTAGCAATCGTTTTTTCTAGGTTGGTATCATTAGTCTCTATCTGGAAAGTTAATATCCCAGGGAATTGAAAATTTAAACATTTTAAAATTTATGCTGCTGATGCCCATACTGGTAATAAAGACAAAATGAATGTAAAGCAGATGAAAATAATAAAATACTATTAAGAGGAAAAGATATAAAATGATACTTTGGGAAGTAAGAAAAAGGAATTTTAGAACAAAAGATTATATTGAATTTCAGGTAGAAATTAATACACCTGTTACAGCCACTATAATATATATATATTTGTTTTTATGTGCCTGTTACCCATATTGAGGCTATGTATGATAGCTCTGAAGTGTCCCCTATCATAAGCCAGCCCCTCTGACTCTGATACATCTACTTCCATTGTCCTAGTTATTGTATCAATCCATCTAATCCAGAGTTTTCAACTCCTGGGCTATCCCTCCACCCTTCTGAACATGATGTCCTTTTCTAAGGATTTGTTCTTCCTGGCCACATGCCAAAACTATGTAAAACAGAGCCTCATAACCCTAGCCTCCAGAGAGAAACTTGGTTTCTCTTTCTCCAAGACAGACCTCTTTGTTGTCTTGGTGGTCTACAATATGTTCAAGACTCTTCTTTAGGACCACAGTTTGAAGGTATCAATTTTTCTATCATCCTTTATCATTATTCAGCTCTCTAATGTATAACAGTACTTGTGAAGACCATGGTCAGGATCAGGTGCATCTTTGTCTCTGTTGATTGCTGTCAAGTCAAGCATGACTCATAGTGACCTTATGAACAGAAGTCCTGAAGGCCTTTCTATAACTATCGTCATTTATCAATCACAGAGTTCCCAGAGGCAGATTGTTTAGGAAGTGGATGATACTCCTGGTTCCAATATATCTATAGATATCTGGCTTATATGCTTCTATGCAGTTATTAGTACTTTTTCCAAAGTTATTGTACCATTTTGCATTCATAACAATACTATAATAAAACTCCAATGTGACAAGACATCATTTGTTTGGCACTGGGTCACTATTATTCAGAGTTAACTTGAAGGCACCTAATGACAATCAAGTCATAACTAATATCTGACAGCTTGCATTAAGGCCGTTTCCAATCTATTGTCTATCTGGTCCTCACTAAAACACCCAAATAAAACCCAGTGCAATCAAGTAGATTCTGACTCACAGCAACTCCCTGAAGTTGTAAATTTCTCTAGTGCAAATGAATGATTCTTTCTACCCACAGAGCACCTGGTGAGCTGAAGGAATTGCTCTTCCAACTGGCAGTTGGTTAAATTATGCACTACATTACCATGGCTACATCTGTTTGTTGAAACATATTATTTGTTGCATTACTAATTCCCTGAGTCTTATTTTGTACTAACAGATTTCAGTGTAGTTTGAACTTCTTTCAGTATCAGTGGTTCTTTTTCACATGATAACTCCAGCAAAGGCTGTGTGAGAAACTTTTGTTTGGTACAGTGATTCTGTACATTTTATTTTTTTTCCATCTTCTACCGATGCTTCCTGCATCATTCAATATTTTGTTCATAAAGTCATTCACTGTTACAACTTGAGGCTTAAAGTGTTCTCTTCGGTTGTTTCTGCTTGAGAAATACTGAGCATGATCATCCACTTTGGCTTTAAGTCCAGGTGTTTGAAAAATTTACTACATTTTTCTATCTTCTCAAGTTGTATTTTGAAATCTGCTATTTAGCTCTTCTTTTAATCATTTCTTCCTTTCAATTTTAAATTGCATATATACTCAATCAATGCTCTCTTCCACAGTCAGTCACTGGCTGTGCTATGATTCAGAATATTGAGCTTTTCCACTGAATCCTTCCACAGATGAGGTATACTTCCATCATGTGAGGTCTATCTAGATGTTGCTTTTGTTGTTAAGTGACATTGACTTGAGTATGACTCATAGCAACTCTATGAACACCAGGTCTGAATCCTGTCCAATCCAGTGGCATCTTTATCATCATAAATATATTTGCTCTCATTGCTGCAGCCACTGTGTCAATACATCTCATTAAGGCTCTTCATGTCTTTCACTCCATCTTTCCAAGCATGCTGTCCTGTCTAAGGAATACCTCCCCCTAACAACATGCCTGAATAAGTGAGATGAAGCCTCACCAACCTTGCCTCTAAAGAGAACTCTGGCTGCACTTTCTTCAGATATATGTGTTTGTAATTATAGCAGTCCCTGAGACGCTTAGCACTCCTCTCAAATACCAGCACCAAAAGGCATCAAACTTTCTTCTGTTATTCTACAGTGACCTATTAATTTTTTAAAATAAAGACTTTTGTAATTATAATTTCAATTATTACAAATTGTTTTTTGAAAGGAAGTTCTAGTGAATCAATTGGTAAGGAGTTGACCTGCCAGCTCCAAGGTTCATGGTTTGAATCCACCAGCTGCTCCACAGGAGAAAGATAGACTATCTCTGACGGTGAAATGTACCGCTTTTGAAAAACCTACTGTAGGATCAGCAGTGAGTCAGGTCTGACTCTATGGCACACAAGAGCAACAATAACAATTCATTGATAGCACAGAAATGGTATAAAATAATCTCTGGACTAATTTTTATCAATAAAATTACATTTTCCTATCACTTTCTTCTTTATTTCTAAGTTTTCCATTCTAATCCTTAGTCGTTATTAAAGTATCTTGATTGTATTTTCAGTCAATTCTAGATCACAAAAATTAGTTGAAATGTTCAAATTCTTCATTAGTAGTCAGTGAGTGAACTTGAATAATAATAACAAAAAGAGGCCATTCATGTATGCTTATAAATGGTAACATATCCAGATAACATTGTACCTCAGGATACATCTTAAAATCAAAATTTGATGATAAATTTGACATCATTTCTTTTAAATGTGTTATTTTCAGCCTAAGAGTCTTTATGATTCATCAAAATGGCTAATACCTTTCCGTTTCAGTTCACTAATGCCTACCATGAGGACGGGGTATTCATTTTCACAGGTCACAATTTTAAATTTTCCTTGATTGGTAATTCATATGTTCTATGTTCCAATTATTAATGACTATTTGTAACTGTTTGCTCTCATTCGGTGTTTTGACACATCAGCAAATGAAAATCTTTCATTGGCTAAAATATTTATTCCAACTACATCATTAATTTAGACTCTGCTTCAAAGAGACAGCTCTTCCTCATTCATTTCTTCCAATCTGAGTCCCTCATCTTCTCACACTACATCAGATAGTTTTCAGACTCAAATAATAGAACGTTCAAGGCTTCCAAGTCTGTCTTAGTCTAAAAGACTATAAGAAATCTATAAGAAGTCTTCTAAATTTCTTTTGTTTTTATTTTTTTTTTGTCTTCTAAATTTCTGACCCGGATTCTACAAAAGACCCATTGTTGTTGTTGTTGTTGTTGTTATATGCCATTGAGTTGCTTGCAACTCATAGCGACCCTATGTACAACAGCCCTAAACTCTGCTCTGTCCTGTGCCAATTACACTGTCTCTGATACACCCATCCCAATTACCCCAGTCACTCCTTAGTCACTGTCCAACTCTCTGATGCATAACAAGTGATTGCAAAGACCATGGCCTATATCACATGCACCTTAGTCTTCAGAGAGACAACATTGCTATTCAGTACTTTGGAGAGGGCCCTAACAGCAGACTTTCCGATGGGAATACATCTTTTAATTTCCTGGCTACTGGTGCCAATTTGTCTTCTTGACATTGAGCTTCAATCCATATTGGAGGCTGCAGTCCTTGACCCTCTGCAGCAAGCGCTTCTGGTCCTCCTCAGTTTCAGCAAGCAGGGTTGTGTCATCTGCATAACGCAGATTATTGATAGATCGCCCACCAATCCTGATACCACGTTTCTCTTCATAGAGCCCAGCCTTCTGGATAATCTGTTCTGCATACAGATTGAAAAGGTATAGAGACAGGACACATCCCTGGCTTACGCCCTTTCCAATTTTGAACCATGCAGTTTTTCCTTGCTCCGTTCTGACAACTGCCTCTTGGTCCAAGTATAGGTTTCTCACTAGCATGATCAAGTGTTCTGGTATTCCCATTCTTCTCAGAGTCGCCACAGTTTGTTATGATCCACACAGCCAAATGCCTTTGCATAATCAATGAAACACAGATATACATTCCTCTGGTACTCCCTGCTTTCAGCTAAGGTCCATTTAACATTGGCTACAATATCCCTAGTACTACGATCCCTTCTAAACCCAGCCTGGACTTGCGGCAATTTTCTGCTGATGTGCTTGTTCCAGTCGTTTTTGGATAATCTTTGGTAGAATCTTGCTTGCATGAGAAAATGTAATAAATAAAAAGACATAAATATGTTACTTAAAAGAGTTTCGTTTCAAAATCAGAACTGGAAAGTTTCTTTAAGGTAAAGGTTATTTCATTTATCTATGTTTAACTAGAGTCTTTCTACAATTAAAATTTGTTGAAGTAAATAAAACTATAAATACTATGTAAAAATAATATATAATAAATCAAAATAATGTTATATATTACCCAATAATATAATAAATAATGCATATATTGATCTGGTGCATTGTCCCTAGGATATTGCCCTGCTAACATAAAGGTTTAGTAGTTCCAGCTGTTCCTATCCACCAGTGACTCCAAGGGAGAAAGATGGACAATCTCCTGCAATTGTCATTTGTTGTTATGTATTACAGAGTAGGAATCAACCCATAACTGACCATTCAATGAACTTTCAGAGGTATGAATCATATGGCAGAAGATTCCCCCCCACCGCAGAGCAGCTGAACCTCATGTCTTTAGGATGATAGTACAACTCTATTGTTAGGACACCGGTATTCCCTCTGGTTTTGTTGTTCGGCCGTTTATTTTGTTCCGTTTTATTAATAAGGTTTAAAAAAAGTGTTATTTACAGTCTCAGAAATTAAATAGAGTGTCATTGTATTGATTCAACATCAGTGAGAGATAGAGATAGATACATAATAATTTCATAACATATTGTCTATAGATTTTTGCCTATTCTATTCTGTACAGAAAAGATAGTTTAGTAAATTTGAAAGTAACTTGAAAAATGATTAAAAGAACTATTTCAGTGAATCGAAGATCAATGACAGCCTAAATTCCTGAAATTTCATCTTCTACATTAGTGATGCCTATGTTCTTTCTGTTGATCAACTTTTTTTTTTTTTTTTAATTTTGTGTGCGTGTACCGTCAAATCAGATCTGACTGGTACAGGAGGATATTGCGCCTCCTTCTCCGGCAGAGCGTCTGGTGGATTCGAACCGTGTTCCTCTGGGATTGCACTGCAGCTTCTTACCATCTGTTGATCAACTTTAGATTAATGTAAAATCCTTTTTTAAGATGTGATTCAATCATATTTTCTTTGAAGTATTTTCTATTCAACTTTTCTTCTTTGTATTTCAGTGTTTTTACATGCTATACTGTTCACTCATTAATGTTAAAATATACTTGAAGTAATATCACAGATGTATTTACTCGTGAATACAAAATAAACAGAATGAAAAATAGCTCTTACTTTTAAGAGGATAAAATTAATATCACAGTGTTACAATAATTTTTTTATAAAAGTGAAAATTACTTTAATTAATATGACAAAAACCTCAGCTCAGGTGATTTTATATTAGCTTCAGTAATATATTTTGTGAGAAATCACAGAGAAGCCCCTGCAGCTATAAGAAATTGCACTGTTTTTAAGAGTTCATTGCTATAGATATATTATTAAATGTCTGAATTTTTAAAATGTATCAAACTAAGTTCCAAATGTATAGTCATAAAAGATGACTTACAAATTATTTAAAATACGTTATTTAAAAAAAGGATTTAGATTTTAATTTAGATGTTAACATTCACATTTCCTACACTTCTTTGAATAGATAATTTGGGTAAGCAATTCACAAACGTTAAGTCAGAACACTTAATTGCAATTAGTTTTGAACCACTTAATTGCTTTGAGATTGAAAATAAAAATACATCTCTGATTATCAATTTTAAAACTAGTATTTTAATATCTGTCTTATTTAGCATACAGAATTGTTTCGAGTTCCAGATAAAGTGTTGAGATAACACTATTGTACTTGAAACTGCCAGATGGTATATAAATAATATATCTAAATATCTGATCAGTAGCAATGATGGTTTATAATTACATATAAGTGTGCTGCAAATGTTTAGTCTAACATAGTGATGTTACAAACTGTTAAATAAGTGATTATTTTAGAGACATATACCTGGAGATTGAAGTCAGTAATACCAATATAAATATACCATTCTGATATAAATATTTCTTACCTCTTAGAAATAATAAAACTTATTACATGGTAGTAGCATGAGCAATCTCCTCTGCCGTAACTAGTTCAGTTGTGATACCTAAGAGGGAAAAACAAAACAAACCAAACATTTATAAAGCTAATTGCTCATGGTAGAAATACAAAGGATATTTTTAAATATAGAACATTAAGCCTTTAGTACCATTAAAGTAGAGTGAATTTATAAAGTCAGAAAGATATCTTCATCTGGTGTTAATAATAATTATTTTTTTTTCCTCATTAGTCAGGGAGGAATTGAAAGAGAAAACAATTGTGAAAATGTTCTTTAAAGGAAAAAGTGCAATTCAAAGTAAATTGTTTTAATTCTATATATGCTGATGTTAAAAAAACAAAGATTGTTTTTAGTTTTGCCAGTTTTTTAGTAAAGTACTGTCACTAACTATAGAATTTTGTGATGATTTTCTCAGAAACTGAAAAATTATTCTATCATTAGTTGACCTATATTGGTTTTTGCCAAAAGGCAATGTGGGTTTTTTAAGTGCTTCTGGTGTTACAGTGGGAGAAGGATGGGCACCCTTCTCCCATGCAATTGATTAACTGTCTCGAAAAACCCACCACAGGGCCAGACATGGGCTGGTTCAGACTCTAAGATACACAACAAAACTACTGGTAAACAGTGTTTAAAGTGTTTGGCTGGATTTTAGTGAAACAATAATGTGATTTGTAACACTGGTACTAAGATGTTGTTTTAAGCTTACAAATTTACTTTGGTGGCTTTTCTAGGACTAATTATTTTTTAAAAAATTCAGTTACTGTTAAGTGGTGAAATATTGTAAATAAATCAAAATACAAACCAAAAAAAATAATAATAAAAAAGAAGTGTTTGGCTGTTAAACAAGTAGTTGAGAGTTTTAACCCATCAGCTATCCCACAGTGCAGAGATGTGGCAGTATGCTTCTGAAAGGCATTAACCTCTTGGGGACACCATGGGGTAGTTCCCCTTGATCTCCAAGGTCAATGTGATGATGCTTTTTTTTGCTGTTGACACTAGACTTTGGGTGCACGGTGTCCTTTTTCTTCTGATTGCTTCCAAAATTTTCTCACTCTACTCTGCTTTCAAAGCTTTGTTCATTATATGCCTGAAAAGGACTATTATTACTACATTATCCATTTTATAAGTGACTTCTTTCATTTATAAACTGATGTTTTTGAACTTTTCAACTTTACTTTTTTGCTTTTTTATTTTTTAAGAAAATAATAATTTTTATTTGAGTAAAAATTTGCAAAGAACAGTTTTTAATCAATTGTCCACAGACATTTTTCCATAGCATTAATTACAGTATCAGACGTGTTTGCTTACTCATTTATTTAATATTATCTTTTCCTTCACCCAGAGAAAGACTAATGACATAGTGTGTAGGCAGTGAGTTCTGGTGCTCTACTTTATAGGGAGTTGGACTGTCTACCCAACGGTGGTGACATTGAGCTTTTGATTCCCAGCACCTCCATGGGAGGAAAATATTCATTCTTCTCATGCGCTTTACAGTCTCTGAAAAGCCACTAGAGAATCAGCTATGGTTCAGTTACAGCCCCATTGCCACTCTTCTGGATGAGATTAATTGACACAATGACTATGGCAACTCTAGGTCAAATAAATACGAGTAGTGTTTTTGTTGTTGTTATGTGCTGTTACATCAACAATGACCCATAGCGACTCTATGAAAATGGCTCTTAATTTTTTTTATATTTTTCTTTTATTTACTGATTTTTAACCCCTATAATTGCTCTCGTGGTCTAGTGGAAAGAAGCTGCACTGCAAACCCAAAACCCTGCGGTTCGAAGCCACCAGCTGCTTTATAGGAGAAGGATGGACAATCTCTTCCGGGTGATTAACTGCCTCTAAAAACCCACTTAGAGGTCAGCTCTGGTTCGAATCATACACAACAACAATTGCCATTTAGGTATGTTTCTTTCTCCATAGAGTACCTATTATTTAACAGAAATTATTTATTTGCCTAGTACACATATATTTTTTGTACATTTTATATGAATTTTATATGAAGTCTCTCTGGAGACTAAGGTGTGCCTGATACAGGCCATGGTTTTTGCGATCACTTGTTATGCATCAGAGAGTTGGACAATAACTAGGGAGGATAGAACAAGAATTGACGCCTTTGAGCTGTGGTGCTGGAGAAGAGTATTGAATGTTCCATGGACTGCCAAGAAAACAAACAGATTCATCCTAGAGAGGGTTACACCAGGCTACTCCTTGGAGGCAAGGATTCTGGGGCTTCATCTTACATACTTTGGACATGTTGTAAGGAGAGACAGGTCCTTGAAGAGGGACATCGTGCTTGGTAGGGTGGAGGGACAGGGCAGGAGGCAAAGACTCTATGAGGTGGACTGATTCAGTGACTGGGGTAATCGGGATGGGTGTGTCAGAGGCAATGTGATTGGCACAGGATAGAGCAGGGTTTAGGGCTGTTGTACATAGGGTCGCTATGTATGAGTCACAAACGACTCGATGGCACATAACAACAACAACAACAACAGTATACCTATATTTTTTGTACATTTTATATGAAGTTTATTATGAACAGCATAATTGTAAAATCTGGGTCCATTGACTTCATTTCAATAATGTTGATTTTTGTTCGAATGACAGAAACTGTTTCTTTCAAACTCCAAACTCTCTTTTTCATGACTGAAGACGATGCTCTTTTCTTTGAGCCATGCAGATGTTGTCCTTTGCTTGTGGAATTTGTGGCTTCCTCCATATTGATAAAGTTTAAATATAAGACAAGGGTTTATACAGAGTAAATATCTAGATTTGGAGCCCTTATGGCTATTTAAGTGATTCAGTGATGACTTCATCACACACAGTGTAAGCTTTCCCCCTAATCTCTACACCTTTCAATTTTTACCTGGCCACATGTTTAATATCCTCAAGTAGGGAGTTCTGGGGGCCTAGTGACCTTCTGACGGCAAACAACAACAACAATGTCATTAGATATATACTTTCCAGGGTATGTATTAGTTGTCTATGAGTGGTTTAATCTGACAAACTTTTCTATTGATTGCGTTATTTTATCTATACTATAAGCAGTTTTCCATAATAAGTGTCTAATAGTATAAATTTCAGGAAGGGTTAAGTGGTAATAAGATTCAACTTACTGAACTGAATATCTACTGAAGAGTTCCTGAAGATATACTATAATTTGTAACTAAATTTTTTAAGAATTTCATTATTCTGATTCCTTATCAGGGCATTGAAATCTGTGAAACTTTCAAACATGTTTAAACTGAATGAAAAAAATAAAGTAGCTTTTACCATAGAATGAAAGCAAAATTAATTCTGTAATATAATCCTTAGAGTGTATTTTTTAATGTAATGTAGCAAAATATTATAATATGTAGCTTTATATTGTGAATAACGACCCTGAGAAAAATGGGAATCCCAGAACACTTGATCGTGCTAATGCAAAACCTATACTCGGACCACGAGACAGTCGTCAGAACAGAGCATGGAAACCCTGCATGGTTCAAAATTGGGAAGGGCGTATGCCAGGGATGTATCCTGTCTCCATGCCTTTTCAATCTGTATGCAGAACAGATTATCCGGGAGGCTAGGCTCTATGAGGAGAAGTGTGGTGTCAGGATTGGTGAACGATTCATCAACAATCTGTGTTACACAGATGACACAACCCTACTTGCTGAAACCGTGGAGGACCAGAAGCGCTTACTGCAGAAGGTGAAGGACTGCAGCCTTCAATATGGATTGAGGCTCAATGTCAAGAAAAATAGATTCTTACCACTGGATTAATTGGCAGCATCAGGATGGATGGTGAAGAGATTGAGATTGTTCATATCTTTAGTTTGCTCGGCTCCACAGTCAACACTCTCACCACCAGTAGCCAAGCAATGAAAAGACACATTGAGATGGGAAAGTCTGCTCTTAGGACTCTCTCCAAAGTACTAAAGAGCAATGGTGTCTCTCTGGAGACTAAGGTGCGTCTGATACAGGCCATGGTCTTTACAATCACTTGTTATGGATGAGAAAATTGGACAGTGACTAAGGAGGATAAAAGGAGAATTGATGCCTTTGAGCTGTCGTGCTGGAGAAGAGTATTGAGGGTACCATGGACTGCTAGGAAAACAAACAGATTCATCCTAGAAAGGGTTAAACTGGGCAGCTCCCTGGAGGCAATGATTCTGAGGCTTTGTCTAACATACTTTGCACATGTTGTAAGGAGAGACCGGTCCTTGGAGAAGGACACCATGCTTGGGAGGGTGGAGGGACAGAGCAGGAGGGGAAGGCCCTCTATGAGGTGGATTGATTCAGTGACTGGGGTAATCGAGATGGGTGTATTGGAGATAGTGTGATTGGCACAGGACAAAGCAGAGTTTAGGGCTGTTGTACATAGGGTCACTGTGAGTTTCAAGTGACTCGAGGGCACATAACAACGACAACAACAACAGTTATATATGTGGAGATCATTTATTTTACAATTTCGTTTCAAATTCTGCCCACTGTAGGAATGTTTTTTTGGGTACCCCCAAGTAGGAAGTGGCCCATAGCTGAACTTTCAGCTGGTTTAGAGGCAGTTAATCACACATCAGAAAATCACTCATATTTCTCTTACTGAACTACTTGTGGATTTGAACAAAGTACATTTTGGTTGCCAGGGCAACTCCTTACCAGTAGGCCACCAGAGCTCACTATTGAGAGAATGGTAAAATCAAACTTACTGCCATCGGCTCAGAACTAATTCAATACTGACTTTCCATTGGATTTTTGAGGCTGTAAATTGAACTAGAATAGACTGCCTTCTTTAATCAGGAAGTCACTGATGTATTCGAACTGCCACATCAACATAACTTCCTATAAACTACAACATAACTTCCTATAAGCTAAGACAATACAGTTCCTTCTCCTACTCCCTACCTATATCACAACTACTGCTTAAACAATCCTCACACTTAAATAGTACTGGAATAATGCACCTCAAAGAAAGTAGCCTCCAGTGCTTTAGCTTTAGGTTCTCCTAGAGACGTTAGTGGTAAGACATTTGATTAAGTATACAATTGCGTGTTGTTAAAGTCTAATCATAGATCCCAGAAGGTGAGTTAATGTTCTTTCTTTGACAAGATAAGAGTTGACTCTAAGACTATCACATATTTTGAGACGGCAACCACAAGTCTCTCTTCTTCCCTTTCTTTTATATCTTAGCCTTTAAACTACTCTTATTGCTCCCAAAGTTTCAGGACCTTTGTCTCTTCACTCCTTTCACCAAAGACATCTCAAGACGTATATACAGACATGAAAGACATTTATTAACTCACACAGGGATGAAGGCTATTTATTTATTTATTTATTTTCGAAAGAACTGATCCAAGAGAAAATATTACCTTTTTTTCTTCTTCATTTGAAATCACTGTTTAAGTAATACTAGGAAAGCACCATTGGACCAGAGTAAATTACTCAGTGTGCTACAGCCCTAAATGAACTTATTTCGGTTTTCATAGCCCACCTATCACAGAATGAGAGTCCTGAATAGACTTCAGAAACAGATAAAATTACAGCAGTTGAAAATAACTTGTTGTTCTTGTTGCTATGTGCCATCGGGTCGTCTGAGACTCATAGAAACCCTATGTACAACAGCCTAAAACCCTGATTTATCCTGTGCCAATTTTATTTTCTCGAACACACCTACCCACATTACCCAGTCCCTGAATCAATCCATTTCTTTGAGGGTCTTCCTCTCCTGTGCTGTCCCTCCACCCTCCCAAGCATGATGTCCCTCTCCAAGGACTGGTCCTGTCTTGCAACATGTCCAAAGAATGTCAGGCGAAGATTCAAAATCCTTGCCTCCAAAGAGGAGCCTGGTCTCACCCTCTCTTGGACAAACTTGTTTTTTCTCCTAGCAGTCCATGGCATATTAAATATTTTTCTCCAGCATCTTCAAAGGTATCAATTCTTCTTCTATCATCCCTAGTCATTGCCCAGCTTTCTGATGCATAGCAAGTGATTGCAAAGACCATGGCCTGTATCAGGCCCACCTTAGTCTCCAGACTGACATAGCTGCTTTTCAGTACTTTGGAGAGGTCTCTGACAGCAGACTTTGTCAATGCAATTCATCTTTTCATTTCCTGGCTGCTGGTACTAAAAGTATTGATTGTAGAGCCAAGCAAACTAAAGCTGTTAACAGCCTCGATCTCTTCATCATCTTTTATGATGCTACCAATCTGACCAGTGGTGAGAATCTTGGTCTTCTTGATTTTGAACTTCAGTCCATGTTAAAGTTGCAGTCCTTGACCTTCTGCAGCAAGTACCTAAGAGATGGGAAAAGTTATGCTATTGAATGTAAACTGATCCAGCATATGTAGCAAGAGATCTCTTTCTGTGTTTTCTCCTTAACCACAAAGAAGGAATAAATAGTGTGGATGCTTTGTGTGTCTGCATCAAGGACAATGTGAAATATTTATACTGATGCTTTTTATTTATTATTCCTGTTGATGTGTTTTGTATTTTACATGAAAAACAAGAGACAAAAACCTTGATATTTGGTGAGGTCAACTATTATCCAATGTCACAATCTAAGTGGATTTTAAATCTAACAGGGTTCTCTTCATTTCTAATTTTATTTCAGCTTGGTATGCACAATAGTCTTTATAGAGGCTATGAGCTTTTAGGAATATTTGTTCTCAGCAATGCATGTAAAAACTAAACTTCAGTTAATATCGTTAAAATGATTGTTTTCCAATAAAAAAGTTGAATCCATTTAGAGGTTGATGGAAACAAAATCTTTTCTTTCATAGTGTATTCATTACAAGCTTGTATGTCGTATTTTACTTACAAATTTAGTCGTTATTCCACTTTTCCTAAATTCCTTCTGAGCTTCCCTACCACTGCACTATTCTCAGACCCAGAGTTTCACCATTTTTTGTGGTGTGGACTATGTTTGAAGCATTCAATTTAAATAATAATATCGTCAACCTTTACTTATTTATTTTGCATTCATTCTACAATCCAATAATATTTGGGTTGTTATTATTATTGTTATAATAGTATAATAATTTTATACACTTCAGAAGCTAATTTTCACTGTTAACTTCTTAAATTTCTAGTAGATACTTGATAGATCATCCATCAATATTTCTAAATCTAAACAGTAAAATATTTTTTTATTTTAAATTATATTTTGTAATTTAGTTTCAGAAATTTTGGAGTTCAAATTAATCTACTTAAATATTATTTGTTTTTCAAATATCCTTTCTTTCTCAATGGAAGAATTTCCTTGTACTTTTCAAAAAGAAGAGTGAACTGGGCTAGAGAATGGCTGGGCAGGGAGAAAAGTGCAACAACGAATGAATGGAAATCCAAAGTCTCTGTAAATGCTCATTAAAATTAATTTAAAAAGAGAATATTAGTTTCTATACTCAAAGCTATGTAAATAAAATCTTAAATGCTTAATACAGTTGTTACTTACTTACAAATTAACTACTCATTTTTCTTTAACTTTTCAATATAATATTAATTTAAAAATAATCCATCAAGTTATCTATGTACCATAAATTTCACTAGAATATAGTTTATACCTGGGTTTAAAATGTCATTAAGTTTTTTAGTTATCTAGTACTGCTGTTAACAGTGGTATAACAGAGGTGCTATAACCAGATGCCTTTAACAAGTCTGAATTTGTGGTCCCATCTCTCAAGAAAGGCTTTATCACTCTGTTGGGTCTAAAAGAAAGTCTAAGTGTCTTGTGAACTTCATAGTTTGGGCAAAATTCTTGAGGTTTGACATAGTTCTTCTTTTTTGATGTTAAGAGTAACTTATTTCAAAGATTGTAGTCTTTGACCCTCTATAGGAAGCATTTCAAGTCCTCTTCATTTTCAACACACAAGGTTGTGCTATTTGCATAAGGCAGGTTGTTTCTGAGTTTGATCCTCTTGCCAAATTCTTTTTCATATATTTTAGCTTCTTGAATGATGTGATCTGCATACAGATTGAAAAGGTATGGCGAAAGTGATACAAAATTTTCCTGATCTTAAGCAATGCAGTTTTTTTTCCGTCTGTGTCTCCCATAGATTCTTGGTCTTCATATAGGTTTCATAATGAGCAGAATTAAGTGTTCTAGGATTCTCCTTCTTCAAATGTCAACCATAATTTGTTATGATCCACACAGTCAAATGTCTTTGCATTAGCAATGAAATGAAAGTAGACATTCTTCTGGTATTTTCTGCATTCAGCCAAAATCTGTCAACATAAACAATGACATTCCTCATGCCATGACTTCTTCTAAATCCACTCTAAATTTCTGACAATTTTCTGTCAATGTATCTACTCTTCTACCCATTTTATAATGACCTTCAGCATGATTGTATTTACATGTGGTATTAGTGATACAGTTTTGCAAATGTTGGATTGTTGTTGTTATCGTGTACCATAGTGTCAGAACAGACCCATAACTAACTCTCTCATGTATTTTTTGAGTCATTTCACCAAGTGAGCAGAGATTGCCCACCCTTCTCCTGTGGAGCAGCTGGTGGATTTGAACCATGTGCCATAGGGATTGCAGCAAAGCTTCTTACCATTTGACTACGAGAGCGCCTTCTGATGGATAGTCACTAAAATAATTGTGCTAGTGGTAAGTGATTGATGTTGAGTACCATTGAGTCAGACCAACTCATAGCTGACTCTACGGCAGATTTTCAGAGGCAGTTAACCATTTGAAAGGAGATCATCTTTCTCCTGCGGAACAGGTGGTGGCTTCAAACTGCATACCTTTGCGATTGTAGCCCAGCTTCTTATCTCTAGGCCTCCAATTCTTCCTCTGTTGGATAGTCCATAAAATAATTGAAGTAGTGGTAAGTGGCAAGACTCCAATTTTACAACACATGCATAATAAACTCACTGCTGGTTGAGTTACATAAAAAAATGACCTTCCAACTGGTGTCCGAGGTTTCAAATCTTAGTGGAAGGAGATTGCTAATCTTTCTTCCACAGCCTTTTTGTTAACACCACAACACCCAACAGACTAAGTCACCAGAACTCCAAAGCATAATACTTCAATCAGAACACATTAATGTAAATGTGTTTATTTAGAAACTAACCTTTACATTTCTAAAATTGTACTGTTGTTAGGGGTCATCGAGTCAAATAAGACTCACAGTAACCCTATAAACAACAAATCTGAAACCTGTCCTATCTTGTGCCTATCTCACACAACCTCTCATACATTTGAGCCCATTGCTGCAGTCACTGTGTCAGTCCATCTGGTTAAGGATCTTCTCCTTTTCCATACCCTCAACTTTTCAAGTATGATGACCTCCTCCAAGAAATAGCAATATGCCAAAAGCATGCAAGATAATAGGGTTACATAGGTTTCTCACCACTGGACCAATTGGCAACATCATGATGGATGGTGAAGAGATTGAGATTGTTCACAGCTTTAGTCAGCTTGGCTCCACAGCCAACACTCTTGACACCAGTAGCCAGGAAACTAAAAGACGTATTGCCAATGGAAAGTCTGTTGTTAGGAACCTCTCCAAACTACTGAAGAGCAATGGTGTCTCTCTGGAGACTAAGGTGCATCTGATACAGGCCATGGTCTTTGCTATCACTTGTTATGCATCAGGGAGTTGGACAATGACTAAGGAGGATAGAAGGAGAATTGATGCCTTTGAGCTGTAGTGCTGGAGAAGAGTATTGAGGGTACCATGGAATGCTAGGAGAGCAAACAGATTCATCCTGTGGAGGGTTAAACAGGGCGGCTCCTTGGAGGCAATGATTCTGAAGCTTCATCTTACATACTTTGGACATGTTGTAAGGAAGGGCCCGGTTCTTGGAGAAGGACATCATACTTGGGAGGATGGAGGGATAGCACAGGAGGGGAAGGCCCTCTATGAGGTGGATTGATTCAGTGACTGGGGTAATCAGGATGGGTGTATCGGACACGGTGCGATTGGAACAGGACAGAGCAGAGTTTAGGGCTGTTTTACATAGGGTCGCTATGAGTTGCAGGTGACTCGACGGCACATAGCAACAACAACAACAAACATGCAAGATGAAGCTTTGCCACCCTTATCTCCAAGGAGCATTCTTGCTGTATTTTTTCTAGACATATCTGTTCTTTTGGCAGTCCATAAGATATTAAGTACTCTTCTTCAACTCCACCATTTAAAGGAGTCACTTTTTTTCTTTTTCATCCTTATTGTTCACCTCTCAGCAGCTAAGCAAGTGATTGAAAAGACCATAGTCTGAATAAGAAATACCTTAGTCCTCAAATTAACATCATTGCCCTCAGGGCCCTGACTGCAGATTTTCCTGGTGCAATACATCCCCTAATCTCCTTACTGCTGGTACCAAGTGTATTGGTTGTTTTTCCAAATAAGATAAAGTCATTGACCATCTCTATCATTTCTCTATCTATCATGATGATAGCTATTGGTCCAGTGATGAGAGGTTTTGTTTGCTTGATGTTGAAATGCAGTCCATATTGATGATTGCAATGTTTGATCTTTTGCAGCAAGTGGCTCAAGGCTCCTCCCTTTTAGCAAACACGGTTGCATCTTCTGCATACTGAAGGTTATTGATGAATCTTGCTCCAATCCTGATGGTACATTCTTCTTCATAGAGCCCCACTTTTCAAATAATTTATTCAACATATACATTGAATAGGTATGAAGAAAGGATACTACCCTGATGCATGCAATTTTTAATTTTAAACCATGTAGTGTTCCCTAGTTCTGTTTGCATAACAACTTCTTGGTCTAGGTCTAGGTTTTGCCTGAGCACAATTAACTGTTCTGGGATTTTCATTCTTCTCAATGCTGGAGAAAATTTGTTATAATCCAGTCACAAGTCTTAGAATATAGAGTACAAATAGACATTTTTCTGTTATTCTTTGCTTTCAATCAGGATCCATCTGACATTAGCAGTGATATATATACCTGGTCCCTTGGGTTCTTCTAACTCAACCTTGAATTTCTGACAGTTCTCTCCTTTCTATTCTAGCTGGTCTTGAATGATCTTCAGCAGTGTTTTGCTTACCTATGATATAAATAATTTCTGAAATCTGTAATTTCTGTTGAATCTAATCTTGGTAATGGCCTCCAAATATCCTGGCATACACCAGTGAGCATGTCCAAGGCTGTATCTCTAGTTTGAGATGTGTCGTTTGGTATTTCATTGATTCCTGGGGCCTTATTTTTTGCTAATGCAACTTGAAGTTCATCAGAAATTCAGTTAAATTCACCAGGTGCTCTGCAGAAGAGGAATGGAGAATCATCTTCAAACTGTGTATTATAATAAAA
>NW_006400011.1:363375-372332 GCF_000299155.1 Elephantulus edwardii
CTTGCAGTAATTAATTGATGGTTGTTTTGTAATCAGCTTGTGATCTTGTTTTAACTGCTGACGCTGAGTTTCTCCAACTACTCTTTCTACAGATGTAGTCAGTTTGATTCCTGTATATTAGTTGAGACCCATGTGTATAGTTGCCAGTTTTATTTTTTAAAAAGGTATATGAAAGAAATAAATCACTGTGCAAAATTCTATCATGTGACCTATGACTGTGTTTCAGCCTCTAAGATACTATTTTCCAAATACCTTTTACTTTTCCTTTTTTTAGAAATACTTGTTTATTTACAAAATTCAAATACATTATTTTTCACACCAGATCTTTCCCATGCCTTCACCTTCCACTCTTTCCACCAATGAAATTGTGTGATTCTGTGATTAACGCCCCCCCAAACCTCACCCCTCTTCTCCCACACACCCTCACCTTGTATCCTCATACTCATTCTACAGTAATTTTCTTATACAGTGTCCTTATGGGACTGAATAAGTTCACTTAGCATACTACTCTCCAGTCCCTCCCAAAATCATTGTTCCTGAGTGCTATTGTATAAATGTACCATAATTTCTCAATTCATTTATTTTTGGTTGGGCATTTGGGCTGTTTCATGTTCTTGTGATGGTGAATAATGCTGCTATGAACATTGGTGCACAAGTCCCCATTTGTGCCTCAGTTCTCATTTTCTCAGGGTATATTCCAAGTATTGGAATATCTGGGTCATATAGAAATTCTCCATTCAGCTTTTTGAGAAAGCGCCAAACTGCCTTCCAGAGTGGTTGTACCCTCTTCTTTGTTTCCAAATTTTCATTTGTGTTATCAGTTACTATTAAAACATCCTGACTGTATGTTTGCTCTATTTTAGACTACAGAACTTTGTAGAAATACTTAATTTCTTCATTGTTGGTTTCAGTGTTTCCTGTGGATATTTGAGTAATAGTTACATATTGGCAGGTCTTCCTTGTATACATGTGAATTTTTATACTATCACTGACAGCATTACAATTCAGGAGAGATTTTGAAAAAGTTCTGTGTTTTTTTTTTCTTTTTATGATGAACATAACACCATTCCTCTTCAATTTGTCATTCCTAGTCTAGTAAATCAAATGTTTGTCTAATGCCAATTAGTAAATAGTAGCAGTCTATCTCAGCTCACTAATGTCTAGAATACTGATTTTTATGCATTACACTTTATTTATTTAACTTCAAGTCTTCCTAGTCTCTTATTTCATGCTTTCCACATTCTAATTATTAATGGATGTTTTCAGCTGTTTCTTCTTACTTTGAGTCAAGTTCTTCACTGGCTGAAAGCTTTAGTTCCTCAACATCATTAATGTAGACTCTATTTTGAGCTATTCCCCTGTTGATCACGTTTTGAATGCTTTTCAATAAGAAAACATTTTTCTAATAGTTTCAGTAACAGTATTAGCATTATAGAATATTTATTGAGGTAAGTATCAAAAAGTATCATCACAATTAATTAGTTCCCATTACCTTGTATTTTATTTGACACAAGTAAGATTAGAAAATATTAAATAACATTTCTATGAATTCTTGTGGATTAGTGTCATTCTATTTTTGTTGATATGAGAAAACTGATATTATTTCAGCAAATCTAGAATGACTATATTGTTGCTCTGATCAACTACCATATAATTTTAAACTCTAGTAATGTGGCCACATATTAGTTACTAGATATCAAAATAATAATTTCATAAATATTTATTAATGTGTACATTAATAAATTATGTATAAAATAAGAGGTCTGGTAACCTAATAAGTAGATAGTTGTTCTGTCAACCTAAAGGTGGTGGTTCAAAACCACTAACTGCTCCTTGGGGGAAAAAACAATAAACAATTACCTCCATGAGATCCTCTGAAAATCCAATAGTGAGTCAGTCAGTTATGAGTCAGTCCTGATTCAATGGCAACTAGGGCATTTTTTGTTTGTTGGTTGGTTTTGTAGTTATTTTAACAAAAGTTTACAAAAGGTTCTACTCTCTTTCATTCGTTGTTACATATTTTCCTCGTTCCTCCACTCTTCCCCCTCCCCAGTCCATTTTGTAATGCATACGCTTCGTATTCTAGATTGCTAATCATCATACATATAATACCTAGTCATATATTCCTCTCAGGTAGTCATTCCCCTCATATATTTAAGTGCCATGTTCATTAGTTACTCATTCTTTTTCTGTTCTCCCCACCCCTTGCTTTATGTTCTTTTGTTTTCTGTTTTCACCACCCTCTTATTTTCTAACAATAGTGTTATGCAGTATTTGTCCTTTATTGATGGAGGTATTTTGCTCAACATAATATTAAGTAGGGAAGTGAAAGCCTCTAACAAATGACGCTGGTAACATTAGAAAACTAGCTGCCGGAAACTGAGCAAGATCTACACCTAGCAAAACCCACCTTATAGTAGATCAGGGATCTAGGGGTAAAACCATCAGAGAAAAACCTAGGAATAACTCTGCATGCTCTAATCTATAGCGTGAGCAAACTTAATGGAAAATCTACAGCCAGGAAAGAGTAAAATAAATGATATCTTCTAAATATCAAATCTATATGCACATAAAAAACAAACAAATAAAACCAAACCAAACAAAAACCTTCTCAAACAGGGTAAAAAGAAAGTCCATACATTGGGGAAAAATATTTGGCAATGACATATCTGATACGAGATGCATATCAAAAATTTATAGAATGCTCCAATACCACAACGAGAAAAAGAAACAATCCAATCACAAAGTGGGAACAAGGTATGAACACACATTTTATTAAAGAAGAAATTAAGATTGCCAACAAACAAATGAAGGCATGTTGAAAATCCCTAGGTATCAGAGAAATGCGAATCAAAGCAACTATGAAATATCTGAACAAGGGGATTTTTTAAAATGGCTAAAATAATATAAAAACGTGTTGACAAATGAGACAAAAACATTCTTGCTCTTATAAAGCTAAATTTCAGTAATAATAAACACAATTCATAAAAAATGTAGAAGTAAATATGCAAGAAAATTGTGTATCTTAAAAGCACAACTTAAACTAAAGAAGACTACAATTGACCTGAGGCAGGTTACCGAGTGAAATTATAAATTATGCAATTTATTTCTAAAAGGAAGTGAGAAATGGAGGAGATTATGAATGTTTCCAGTATCTCCAAGAACGAGATGCAAGAAGACATTATATGTGTAAAATTTTAGTAGAGGAAACATCTGTGAGAGAAAATAAGTTGAGACCATACAAATCTAAGACAGTCATTAGACAGTGATCCAAGTCTCTCTCAAAGTCTAAGGAAATGGAGAGAGAGGTGGGCGGGAAAGGCGAATGTCTTCTGATTATCTTTCAGAGACCTGTATTCAAAGTCAGCCAATAAAGCATTATTATCTCTTAGGGATTAGCCTGTTTTATGGAAAATATGTACCTCAGTATATGTTTTCTCCATTTCTCGGGATAGAAATGGATTCAAAGAGCAGCAGCTGAGTTCATGAGCCTAGTAAGTTCCCAAATTGAGAATCTGAGAGAGGAATTACAGCTTCCTAAATGAACCAGACTATAGAAGTTATATTCTGGGCCAAGGGGATACATAGAATTGAAATGGGGAAAGGGAATAGTACGCTAGAAATAGAAAGACAGTTTGCAGGACCGAAAGGTAACGAGCCAGAGAAACATAGTACTCTGATAATAGAAAGTGGAAAAGTTAACTGGACTCATCACATACAAACTCTAAGGTATACTAAAAATACTTGTGTGTTCTCCAGAAGCAATTGAATTTTTTTTAAAAAGTAGTGTTGTTCTGTATACATATTACATAATTCAATATACATATTCACACCATCTTCTTTTTCTAAAGATAAGTTTAGAGTTTGAGTCAACTCAAACAGAGACTGAAATGTTAATTCTTGACAGAATGATAGATTGAGACCACAGTAATGATATTTGAAGCAGGTACAGTTGTTAGAATGATGTTGTTTGTGCCATCGAGTTGGAACTGACCCATTGTTGACCCTCCAGCAGGTTTTCAGAGGCAGTTAATTGCATGGGAGGAGATTGCTCATCCTTCAAACATAAATTGTATGAAGTATAAACCTAGCAAAATGAAAAGCTGCAAAGCAATGAAATGAAACTAATAAAGATGCACATTGGACTAATTAGTGAGCTAAACTGGATTAAGATTGCCTATTTTGAGTCAGGTAATGATGTGGTCTGCTGTGCTGAGAATAATAAAAGAAGTATGGCATCATATCCATGATTAAAAAGAGCATTTCGTAATCTACCTTGAAATATCATGTTGTCAGTGAGCTAATATCAATAATCATAGAAAAATATTAGTTAAGACGGTCTCGTAGATCAAGGCTCGTGTAGCATAGTTGGAGGGCATCGCCCCTGAAGATCAGGTTGTGCTCCTGGGAGGCACTCCCCTGGAAGATGAGGCTATCCTGGCCGAGTATGGGGTGGAGCCCCTGGCCACTCTGGAAGTAGTTGGTCTCATGCTTGGAGGTAAAGTCCATGGTTCCTTGGCTCGTGCTGGCAAAGTGAGAGGTCAGACTCTCAAGGTGGCCAAACAGGAGAAGAAGAAGAAGACTGGCCGAGCTAAGCGGTGCATGCAGTACACAGACGTTTTGTCAATGTTGTGCCTACTTTTGGCAAGAAGAAGGGACCCAATGCCAACTCTTAAGTCCTTTGTAATCCTGGTTTCCCTTAATAAAGCCACTTAATCCAATAAAAAAAAGAAAAATATTAGTTAATACGCATATTACCCTTATATATACATCAATCGCTAAACCCAAAGATTAAGAACTTTAAGATCTCTAACAACTTTTCTAGTCTGAATTGATCAAACATTGAAACAGCATGCCTTGATAATTACTGGTGATTGGAGTACGAACATTGGAAAAAAGAGAGGAAGGATCAGTGGTTGGAAAATATGCACTTGATTAAAGAAATAAAAGTTGATATTGCAGCAACAATTTTTTTACAAAATGAGGCTTACTCTTTCCAAATAATAGTTTATTAAAACCATTAATGGTGAGGCTCACTAGGTATAAAGGAGAATCAAATCAACTATATCTGTGGAAAAAGATGATGGAGATAATATCAGTCAGAACAAACTAGAGCTAAATCGTAGAACATCAAATGTTCAAGTTGGAAGTGAAGAAAATAAAAACAAATTCATAAAGCCAAAATGTTACCTTGATTATATCCAACTTGAATTTTTTAAATATTTATATGCGGATAAATTTAGATAACTGAGCAAAATGTTTCAAGAGGCAGTTAGAAAAGATGAAAATTCAACCATGAAAGGGAGAAAATTCTAGCATATGTAAATCAAAAGAAAAGGAAAAAACCTCAACATCCTCATGTTGAACCTTGCCCTATCTTAATAAATTTATTGTAACATAAACAAGTTAGCAGTATATATTTGATGAATTAAAAATGTGAAAACATTTTTCAATTTAATTTTAAACAAAATTCAGTTATATATATATAAAGAATGAGTTTGAGTGTTAAATAACAATATACAATTTAAAACTAAAATATATGTTATCTTTAGCAATCAGTATATTGTAAGAGCATCTGTTACAAGGTTAAGACATTAATTACCGTATTTATCTTCTGAACTCTACCGCACTGTTAACTTATTTGCTGTATGTAAAAGAAGGGATTCTTGTAAATTTAGCTCACCATGCAGTCTGAATAAATGTGATCAAAAGGTATAACCCTAACACACACCTTTTCTAACATTTTTTAACCATGTGATATTCCCTTGATCTGTTCAAATGACTTTCCTTAGGGGCACCATTTAGTACTGTAAAATTCTTATTTCTCATAATGTTATTCATAATTTGTTCTGATGCACACGGTTGGAAGTCTTTGCCTAGTCAGTAAAACACAGGTAAACATCTTTCTGGTATTCTCTGCTTTCAGTCAAGATCCATTTGACATCTTCAATGATATCCCTTGCTCCACATTCAATCCATAACCCTAGAATGATAGATTTTACTTTCTTTGAAGCTTTTTCTAAGGAATAAAATCAATAACACAAGTACCACCTGTTAAATTTAGATCAGCTTTCTTTTCTAATATTCCCGTCACTATTTCCCCTTCTTCTCTTTCTCTGTAATCTCCTCACAGATTTATATTATTGAGTGCTAAAAATACAGCATTTAGATACAATTTTTATATTTTGTGCCAGGATGTCTCAAGTTCCTGAGCTCTCTCTCTTTTCTTTTCTTTATTTTTTTGTAATTTTTGAAAGCGAGCAGTCAAGACCTGTACTTTTAGCCTGAGACTCCTAGGAATAGTACAGACAAAACAAAAAGAAAAAAGTTGAAAAAGAAGCAAAAAACAAGCAGGAATAGAAGTGGATACAAGTTACATAAAAACAGCAGAAATCATAGCTTCAAAGCAGGGTCTGTGGGATCTCATGGTGAACAGAGAAATCAAAAGGCAAACAAAGAGGGACTTTTTGGTATTCACCTTACTGTCTAAAGGAAGCCTCCAGAGAAACTGAAATAAAAGTAGTTTAAAGAACATCTACCTCTGAGAGTATAATTCTTGAAAGAATGAAGATTGAGATGAATATCAAGATATTTTCAGAACACCATTCCTTTCTCTTTATATGCAAATAGGACTATGCATATATGCACAGAGAAAACCTGTTCTCATAAAATAAGTCATGACTTGAGGAAGAGTGTAGCAAAAAATTTTGGATTCGAAAAAGTAGTTATTTCTTCACTTTGTATAAAAATGAACCTCTTGTACTAAGTTGTAATTAATGATGTTTGACTAAGCCTATGTTTAGTTTACAGAAAACACATAGGATATTGTTTCATGGGATTAATTAATCATACACCAAACAATATTATTTATTTAATTAAAATTCCCTTTAAATCTTAAGCATATAGTCAATATTCAGACTCAATCAGCTTATCAGTTGGAATGCAATTTCAATAAATATGGCCAAAGCATTAACATTTTGAAGGACAGGGCAACTTATAACTGGTAATGATAATATTGATATTTGGGACTTAAAACAAGTATTTTAAAATAACTTCAATTAAAATTTTATTAATATAATTTTATTTTCCAGGATATTGCAAAGCAGACTCTGAGTAACACAACATTCATTGATAGCTCTATTGATTAGGAGTCAGGTGGACTGATGGCTTGTCTTCGCAAATAGATGTTGAATCTTTTATATTCAAGTCACAGCTTTCAAGCGAGAGATTGCTTGTCTTATAAATGGAGTGATCTATATACAGCTTTTAAGGAAGAGGCCACTCAGGAAAAAAAATGGAACATTACCACACTTTCCTTGTTTTCATGCCTGTAGATTTCTTTACTGTAGAAAAAACATAATAATAATAATGAGGAAAGTTTACAATAATACAAAAATGTTCTGAGAAAAGAGATCAATTAAGTGGAAAATCAAAGCTAGCTAAACAAAATAAATTTTATTGACAAAAAATCATGTTTATGTTAGAGCATTCAGCTGATGACAAAAAGGCCTCTCTCTGATGGTATACAACATGCTCACACGGGCTGATAGCACACGAGGAAATAAAGAAAGAAGAAAGATGGATTGTAAGACTTGCTTCTCAATATAAAAAATATGTCTGATATATCTGCTTGTGGCCCAGAAGGATTTAATTTCTCAGCTGAAATATTCCCAAACAATGGGTAAAGTATAAGAAATGATCTTTTATGGGAGTTAACGTATCAAACCCGATGTCAACCAACAGGCGAGGCATTAGAAAAGGAAAGATAGTGAGCCTCAAGAAATGAGAAACACAAGTCAGAAACCTTCAAATTACAGCAACATATGACCATCAGGGTCTCTGGCCATTGACCTAGGGAAGGGAATGCCAGGTGGACACTTAAAGTTTAGAAGATGGGAGCAGAGAGGGCAAATGGAGACAAAGAAAACTTGAGCAAGCATGGCAGAGTCCTAGAAACAAAAGAGAAAAATTAAGAGAGCTGAGCTGAACATTCCCTCAAGCCTTTCAGTGCCCTTCTCCATAAGCATATGCTGTGGGGGAGAGTCTAAGACAGAGGACACAAACATCTGATAAAAGCTGCAGACCAAACAGTACACAATGCTTGTTCTTATCACAGGTATTTAACTCCTATACACTATAAAGTGTACTTGGTAAAAGTAAAGGAAATAAGGTTAAAAAAAAAAACCCAACCCCAACAAACCTGATTTTATGAGAGAAAAGAAAATATAGCAATGAGAAAATTTGACAAAATAGTTCCTGAAGCTTCCAATTAGAGAAAACATTTTCTATCTATAATCGATAATCTCCCATGGATCTTCTGTGACAACCTTGCCTCCAATTCCACAAAGCAGTTAGACAAGAAGATAAATATGCGAATTGGCAGAAATTTCTGGTAGCCTAGTTACAAGAAGTTACACTGCAATATTGAAGGCAAAAAGTTCGAAACCACCAGCTGTTCAGTGCAAGAAAGATGGGAATTCTCCTTCCATGTGATTAACTGCCTGTGAAAACCCACCTAAGGGTCAGCTAGGGGTCTGTTCTGATTTGATGGTACACCACAACACCAGTTCTACTGCATTTCCAGCTCTTTGGGAAACTAATATAAGAAAAATAAAACCACAGAAAACAGGTAAAAGAAAAAGAAAAGAAAATATTACTCAGGTGTCAGAGAAAGTAGTATGATTCATAAAGCAATTTAGCTGACACCAAATTTCTATAAAGTACTGCTGGAAATTTCAGTAATTAAATCTAAGAATTGTGTAAAATCTAATATGCAAATTATATGTTTATTTCAAACATTTTGTCACCTGGAAAGAGACCTATTTTACTCCATTTCTGTCTTTCTCAACCCCAGATTTCAACCACTACGTTCTATTTCTTTCAAATCTGAAAATTTACTCAATTCATTTCTCTCATACCACAGTTACTGTAGAGTAACTCCATTTTTATTGTTACAG
>NW_006400011.1:374642-381285 GCF_000299155.1 Elephantulus edwardii
AAGAAAACACTGCATGGTTCAAAAGCAGGAAAGGAGTGTGTCAAAGATTCATCTCATCTCCATACCTTTTCAATCTGTATGCAAAACAGATCATTCGGGAGGCTGGGCCTTATGAAGAGGAATGTGTCATCAGGATTGGAGGAAGGCTCATCAACAACCTGAGTTATGAAGATGACACCACTCTGTTTGCTGAAACTGAGGAGGACCTGAAACACTTGCGGCAGAAGGTTAAGGACTGTTGTCTTCTATATGGATTGAAACTCAACATCAAAAAGACAAGGATTCTTACCACTGGGCCAAATGGAATGACACACTGAGAAGAGATCTTCATGATACAGGGAGAAGAGATTGAGGTTGTTAACAATTACTGCTTGTTTGGCTCCGCAATTAACACTCCAGGCACCAGCAGTCAGGAAATAAAGAGACAAATCTGCACTGGAAAAATCTGCTCTCAGGGACCTCTCCAGAGTACTGAGAAGCAATGGCATCAGTCTAGAGACTAAGGTGCACCCTATACAGGCTATGAGCTTCACAATTACTTGATGTGCATGAGAGTGGAACAATAACAAAGGATGACAGAAGAAGAATTGATCCATTTGTGTTGTAGGGCTAGAGAAGAGTTAAAACATGCTATCGACTGCCAAGAAGACCAAATAGGTCTGTCTTGGAGGGGATGTGATTGAGTTTCTCCTTGAAGGCCAGGATTTTGAAACTCCGTCTCACATATTTTGAGTACATGGCCAGGAAAGACTGGTCCTTGGAGAAGGACAGCCCCAGATGGCATGGATTGGTACAGAAACTGGGGCAATGAGGGTAGGTGTGTCAGAGTCAGTGGTGCTGTCTCAGGACAGTTCAGGCCTCAGAGCTATTGTACGTATGGTCACTATGAGTCGCAGGCAAATCAACTGCACGTGACAAAAACAACAATAGCATGGATCGTTTATCAACCTCATTCATACCAAGTCTCAATTAAGTTTGTTAAAGTTCCTTGACTGTCTTAGATATAATGATAAAAAATGATGCAGCATAAGTAGAGTGGGTATTGTTTTTCATTATTTCTCAGCTTCACTCAGGAAATAACATCAATAAAAATAATAGCACATTAAAGGCTCAGAACATGCCCAAAAGTCTCCTTTAGGAAGGGTAAAATAACTTTCTTCTGATACTTCATTCTCTTCTGATTAAGATCTGCTAATAATTGTATGTCAGACATCAAGATAAATTTAAAATGAGTTTTTATTACATTTTATTGTTTCTTATTTTCTCTAATTAGTAATATTGCATGGGAGTTGTTTTCTGTATGCTTTATTATTGAATTTTACAGTAAGTAATGTTTGGGGACGTAGTATGATAACTTAATAACACTTACAATGAGGAAATAATTTCTACTTTTCAGTATCTGTTTATTAAAAAAATGAAATAGTTAAGTTTGTAGGTATGTGAGAAGGACTTGATAACTGCTGAAGTAGAGGCTCTGCAAAAAAGAGGTTAGATTAGACTCAGCGGGTTAAATTGACACAGTGGCCACTATAATGGGTTCAAACATTAAAATTTGAGAAGATGGTAGAGGACTAGGCAATGCGTTTTTGATCTGTTATATGTAAGTCATTATAAATGAGAGATGCTAGCAACTAACAATAACAAGGCATGTATATATATATATTCTAGACACAAGTGTCTTGACCCACTTATTTCCGTGCTCCACCATCCACCAGCATCCATTTCCACTCCACCGACTCCCTTCAACACCTATCTCCTGTTGTCCAGCCTTTGATCTCATAGCTTACGTTTCAAACTTTATGGGCTTCTGTGATTCCAAACACTTCAGCTGCTGACAATTTCTTATGCTGTGGCCAGGGTCTCTTGAGTTTAGGGGTAATGTTTCCCAAGCAAGGATTATATGTCCTGTAGATCTGTCTGGTGTATAGACTGTTTTCTTGAACTGATGGCCTATAGCCCTCAGGCCCCAATTGTTTCCAGCACCGCCTTGACCTGCCAGGCCGCTGGAATGCATTTACCTGCGGGGTGGGGGTTGATGAAATACCCATCCCATCTGCTGGCTTCTCTCTTCCCTTCTGAAAATTCCTATTACACATCTTCTGCGGGAACTGAGAAGGGCCTGAAGCACTTGCTGCAGAAGGTCAAGGATCGAAGCCTTCAATATGGATTGAGGCTCAACATAAAGAAGACAAAGATTCTCACCACTAGACCAATTGGCAGCATCAGGATGGATGGTGAAGAGAATGAATTATTAACAGCTTTAGTTTTCTTGGTTCCACAGTCAACACTCTTGGTACCAGCAGCCAGGAAATTAAAAGATGTACTGCAATGGGAAAGTTTGCTGTTAGGGACCTCTAACAGCAGTACTGAAGAGCAATGGTGTTGCTCTAGAGACTAAGGTGCACCCAATACAGGCCATGGTCTTTGCAATCTCTTGCTATGTGTCAGAAAGCTGTACATTGACTAGGAGGATAGATGGAGAATTGATGCCTTTGAGCTGTGGTGTTGGAGAAGAGTATTGAGGGTACCATGGACTGCTAAGAAAATGAACAGGTTCATCCTGAAGAGGATTAAACCCGGCTGCTCCTTGGAGGCAAAGATTCTGAAGCTTCATCTGACATACTTTGGACATGTTACAATGAGTTACCAGCCCTTGAAGAAAGATGTCATGTTTGGGAGGGTGGAGGGATGGTTGGATTTCATCATTCCCATCTCCCCTACCCTACCTGAAGGATGGAATTGAGAGTGAATACTTTTTTTAAAAAAAAGGGGGGGGGGAAAGAGAGTGAATACTTAACCTTTATCTAATCATATTGTTCTGGAGGATATACTATCTTGAAAATTAATGGATAGTCAGATTTGATAGGTTGGTGATATATATTATTGAATTAGAACTGATTCATAGCTCACCCTCCACCGGGTTTTCAATGGGAGTTAATGTCATTGGAGGAGGTGTATTTATCTTCCTTGCAACAACTGGAGGATTAGAACTGTGTGCCTTTGAACAGTAGTGCAATTCCTTTCCTCTCGTCCATCAGACTTCCCAGGTTTCGTAGAGATACGTTCATATAGTTTATTGCAAGGTACTCATGACAAAGCATGCAAGTAAGAACTCACAAAATGCACTTAGAATCAGAATATCAGAACTGGCAATTACAATGCTATTTCAATAGATAAAGTCTATCTATTCAGATTCTAGGCATTTTCCTTTACGGTGTGGTATTGAAGGAGGTAAAGGCATGGCTTGATCTCTGTGTATAACTCACAGAGGTCCATGTAAGTACAAAGGTCAGGGCAGTAGGCAGTCAGGAGGCTCTTGGTGTTGGCTTCTATCTTCTCTTTGAGTGAATAGAAATTTATCTGTAAATATATCCCCTTATTCCACACAACACAAGGCCATTGTGGCACTAAAGATGGGTACGTATGACTTTTCTCCAGGGTTGAAAATTAGCCTAATTATGCAATTTATTTTCAAGGTTAACAGTTGAGAAGTTTGTTCAGATTTATGTTTCATGACTAGTTTATAATAAGTAATTATGTTATATCTTCTTTTATCACACTGTATCAGGTCAAGGATAAGTTAATGAAAAGTTTATTCACAGTATGCATCACAAACTTTTATGTCTGTATGTCTAAATTCAGTGATATTTTAAGTCACTTTCTCAGGAATTATAGTTTACAAATTATATTTACTGGTAGAGAGCCTCAAAAGGGCACACATATTTTGATTTCTAAAATCATCATGAGTATTTGTACCTATATTTTTATGAGCATAATAGTATCTTAAAGAATTTCATATCATTTTAAAAACATCCAAAATTCAAAGTCCATGGCAATATCACACTGTTTTCTATTTTTATCCGCCTCATTTAGAATGAGAAAGCTTTTTAGTGGCAAAGACAGATTTACATCCCTTGTTATTGTGGTTCTGTTGATATTTTCTTTTATCTTCTAAATTTCCACTCTGTCCCTCTACCCAGGCCCCATAATTGTCCTTTCTGGGCATAACATTGAGTGTGGATAGGAAAGACACCAGATCATATCAATTATAAAGTGTTTAATCTCTTCCTACTTCACTAGACGACCTGTCTATTGCATTTCTCTGCACCATGTTCATTATTCACAAATATGTGACTCTTTGCTTCATCCTTTACTTTACCTTGTATTATTAATTATAAATGTATTATTGAATATCTCCAGACTCTATCACCTCCTCTCCCCAATATTTCAAAGACGACAATGTTTACTTAGTATATTTCTGGCCTATGTATTTGCTTAGCCTTGTAATTCTCTGAACATAAACTTGATATGCTGTTTCCTCTTCTATTAGCATCTGGAGAGATAAAAGGGACTATTTTGTGTGTGAAATAGTTC
The DNA here is from genome assembly GCF_000299155.1 of Elephantulus edwardii. Taxonomy (NCBI): domain Eukaryota; kingdom Metazoa; phylum Chordata; class Mammalia; order Macroscelidea; family Macroscelididae; genus Elephantulus; species Elephantulus edwardii. The sequence goes on from NW_006400011.1 coordinate 379,017, forward strand.
TTAGGTTTGGTGAAATATGTGGAAAAGTTACTCATTAGAATTAGTAATACACTAAAACGAATACTTCCCTGACCTTACCACTGGAGTGATGGGCAAAATCTTGATGGATGGAGAAAAGATTGAAACTATCAATAACTTCATCTTGCTTGGATCCACCATTAACACCTTGGTACAAGCAATCAAGAAATAACGAGACCCATGAAACTGGGAAAACCTGCAATTATGGATCTCTCTAAATTATCGAGGAGTAATAATGTCCATTTGAGGACTAAGGTGCATCTGATTCATGCTATAGTCTTTCCGATTACTTGCTGTGCATCTGAGAGCTGGACTACAGATAAGGATAATAGAAAAATAATTCTTGCCTTTGAGCTACAGTGTTGAAAAAGAGCACTGAACATTCCTTGGATGGCAAGAGGACAAACAGATATGTCTTGGAGAGGGTGCAGCTGGAGTGCTCTTTGGAGGTGGGAATTATGAGGCTTAGTTTCACATCTTTGAACATGTTACTAGGAGGTGCTAGTCCATGGAGAAAGACATGATGCTGGGAAGGGAGGAGGTTCAAATAAGGAGAGGAATACACTCATCTCGGTGAGTTGACACAGTGACTGTTGCAATGGACTCTCGTGTTTCAGGAAGTGTGAGGATGGCACAGTGTAGAACAGGGTTCAGATCGTTTGTTCAAAGAGTTGCTATGAGTCGTGCTCAACTCGATGGTATCTAAGAACAACAAAACAAACAATGAATACGATGGACACATTCTTCCATGTAGGAAACCATAACTATTTTATTTGTCAGCATTACAGAGCTCAGACATGTTAGAGTTTCAAAATTGAGGTGCTGGATTCACATTATATACCCTCAATCTTAGACAAACTTAGGGAAATGGTTAAACTAAAGAAATGGAAAGACTGTTCAGAGAGAAAGCAAACATTAAGAAATGTTTTAAATTTTTTATCTGATCTATCAATCTCCCATTAGCCACATATTTAACTCAGCGATAGAAATACCACACATTTAATGTCTCTAACCCATCTTTGTAAAGCCCCTCTTCTGGCTTCTCTGATCTTGCATCTTCCAATTAGAATTTACCTTTAGCATTTGATTACACAAATATTCCTCTGCTACCCACACCATTTGGAATGTTGGTTTTGCTTGGTAAGATAAGACACATCTCAGTTTTGAACAGTTATGAATATGCAATAAATCTCTTCGCATAGTATATTAGAAAAGTATTTTTCTAACTCTACTGACAATGGCCATTTATACAATAGAAAGCAGTTTATTAATGATGATATATTTTGCCTTTTATTGTATATTAACAACACAGAGATGGCAAATCAAATAATCTTGAGTCAAACCCTTGCAAAAAGACTAAAAATAGATAAAAATAACTATTAAACATGAATATTTTCTGTTCCTATTTGTTAATTATTATTCTGAAAGTTACAAGATACAAAATCAAGCTAAACATAAGATATTTTCCCTCCCTCCACAAGATAAGACTTTTTTTTTTAAAAGTAATTTGAGTGAAAAAAATAATTTTTTTCACTTAACAATTAGCAAAAAAAATGTTCAATATTGTTAATTTCAACACCTGCAATGTAATCACACATTTCATTATTTCTGCCTATAAAGCCTCATTTCCATGAATCCTTCTACACTTCTCTTTGTCTTCCTTCATTTAGTTTTACTGTGCTGATAATCTCTTTATTGGGTATTGCCTTTCCCTTTACCCATATGAATATGTACCTGTTTACTAATTTTTACTCCCTTCCACCTCCATTCATACAAATAACCCCAAAATGATGTGATCTCTGGGTAAACCTTTTCTTTGCTTTTCATAACAGTTGTCTTAGACAATATTTACCCTTTCATGACTGACTTAATTCAATAAAAAAATCCTCCAGATGCATCCATGGTATGTGACATGTAATAAATTCTTTACAATTTTTAAATGTTACATAGTATTAATATGTTGATAGTGTTAACACACCAGTTTCTTTATTTAATTGTCCACTGATGGATATTTGAGTTGGTTGTATCTCTTTGCTATTATAAGTAATGGACAACGAACATGAGTTTAGTTGTCATTTTGATGGATCGAAAGTTTCCAAATATGTGTATTCTCAAATTTATAAGAAAGTATCAAAGTGCTTGCCATTGGGGCTACACTAGATTACATTTCTACTAGCAATGTGTGAGAGTACCAACTCTCCACACCTCGCCAGTATTTATTACTTGGGCTGGGATGAGATTATATATATAT